>NW_015163648.1:410864-412313 GCF_001447785.1 Gekko japonicus | reverse complement strand
TAACAACAGCTTATATAAGTATTAATCTTAAATTGCTAGTATTACTTTGAACATAGTCGGTTATGCTAAATTATTTATCTTTTTAACCATTAATTTAACTGTTTAAAGAGAAACCCAAGAGCATAATCCATAATAAAAACAGAATTTTAAGGACATGCTTTAAAGACAGAGTCAATCTTTTCTTTTTTACCGTGTAGTTTAAAACTGACGCCTTCTGGAATTGCCGTCTATAGGCATTGCTATTTGTTTGTAGAAAAAGGATTAAGTCTTTGTATTTCTTCGATATGTACCTGAGAGCTCTTCAGAGGATGACGTGCAGATCCCAGGTTCATGTTCTAAAAGTGTAGTTTAAAACTGACGCCTTCTGGAATTGCCGTCTATAGGCATTGCTATTTGTTTGTAGAAAAAGGATTAAGTCTTTGTATTTCTTCCTCTTTTGCCTTATTTCAAATGGGATATCTTTTAAAATCCTGATAATGTTGTCCCCGATTTTGAAGGGTGTCCCTGTAGTTGCTTTCACGTGCCTCTTTGATAATCTGACCACTATCTCCCCAGGCAGATTATTCTTCTTGATGTACACGGAATAGGCTCTGTAGACCACATCCATTTCGTTTACAAGATATTCCGCTTTCAAATCCGTAACTGGGGCTAATGCTTTGCTCAAGAGTTGCTTTAGATTGTCATCTTTTAATTCTGGGACCCTTTGGAACCGGAAAGCCAAATTTGCTTTCTCCATTTGCAGCTGTAAAAGCTGGGGTCCTTCCAAAGCTTGCTTCTTTTCCAGCTTTTGCACCTTTTCCTAACTTTTTTAGTGTTGGCGTCTATTTCCTTCACCTTCTCAGCTGTTTGCTCCGCCATTTTTAAAGTTTCCGTCAGTTGGAGCTGCTGAGTTGTCAGATTCTGATTTAGAGTTAGCTGCTGTTTAATGTTAGTCATCTGGTCCAGCAGACAGTGCAAGGAATCTGCCAACATCATTGCCCTCTTCCGACTGAAGGCTCATGTTCCCCGCTGCTTTCACTTTTGCTAGTTTGTCTTTCTCCGTCTTCTTCTCAGTCATTTTTGTGGATTGTTTACTTTTATAAAAACTTGCTAAAGTCTCTGAATTTCGCATATGCACCTATCAACGCTCTGGTAAGTCTCTCAAAACAGATTTCAATGCTTTTTCTTCCGCTCCCCCCCTTTATAGTTTTTTAGTTCCTGCGTATGGGAGGGGCCCCTCCCCCACTCGCTTCTCTTGCTATTCCCGGCGGGAGTGTTCTTTTTATATTCCCATCTTCACTTTAACCCGACTCACTGTTCATTGCTGGTCATATGAGCTCACTTGGAACATGTTTAAAATGCTCGATCTTCAACACTTGTACCAGTCAGCGGCTCTAGATCCATACGGACACTCAGTGGCAGGACCGTCGGGGTGGAGGAGCACCTCAATTCCCCAGCATCGCGCTGGTG
>NW_015163648.1:404655-410363 GCF_001447785.1 Gekko japonicus | reverse complement strand
GCCACTGGATTTGCTGTCATCTTCTTCCTTGGCGTCCTCGGCTTTCTCTCCCAGCTGCATTCTCAGGAACTCACGTGCTTTAAAGACAGAGTCAATCTTTTCTTTTTTATCGTGTAGTTTAAAACTGATGCCTTCTGGAATTGCCGTCTGTAGGCATTGCTATTTGTTTGTAGAAAAAGGATTAAGTCTTTGTATTTCTTCCTCTTTTGCCTTATTTCAAATGGGATATCTTTTAAAATCCTGATAATGTTGTCCCCGATTTTCAAGGGTGTTCCTGTAGTTGCTTTCAGGATTAAATCCCTCACGTACCTCTTTGAGAATCTGACCACTATCTCCCCAGGCAGATTATTCTTCTTGATGTACACGGAATAGGCTCTGTAGACCACATCCATTTCGTTTACAAGATATTCCGCTTTCAAATCCGTAACTGGGGCTAATGCTTCGCTCAAGAGTTGCTTTAGATTGTCATCTTTTAATTCTGGGACCCCTTGGAACCAAATTTGCTTTCTCCATTTGCAGCTGTAAAAGCTGGGGTTCTTCCAAAGCTTGCTTATTTTCCAGCTTTTGCACCTTTTTCTTAACTTTTTTAGTGTTGGCGTCTATTTCCTTCACCTTCTCAGCTGTTTGCTCCGTTATTTTTAAAGTTTCAGTCAGTTGGAGCTGCTGAGTTGTCAGATTCTGATTTAGAGTTGTCAGCTGCTGTTTAATGTTAGTCATCTGGTCCAGCAGACGGTGCAAGGAATCTGCCAACCAATATCCAGGTGAGGGCTGGAGATCACTCAAAATTACAACTGCCTTTCAGGTAGCAGAGATCCGTTCCTATGGAGAAAATGGTGGCCTCTGTGTCATTATACCCTGCTGAGGTCGCCACAACAAATTGACATTGTGTGCCCAAAGCTGGGGCACTGTCCCAGAGCCTCTTTTTAGAGTTTGTTGTATTTATTTCCACAACGGGGCTTATTCCAAGTATTCCTATAACTTACTATGAGTTAAATTCTTTACTACATGTTATACCAGTCCTGCGCATGATATCTAAGGGAGTAGTCTTCAGCAGTAAGCCTAAGCAAGTAACATCCAATGTTGATCTGCAGTAGAAGAGCTTGATTCAAGTCCAGTAGCTTTGACTCTTAAAAACTTATACCCTAGTCTTTAAGGTTCCACTGGATTTGAATCTTGTTCATAGAAAATGGAGGCCTAAGACTGTGCCATCATAAACAGATTTAGTCTGCTGTAAATCCATTGAAGTCAATGGGCTTAGAAGGTTGTAACCCTGCTTAGGAAAGCACTGTTACTGCTGAACAAAATTTCTGTTAATAAGGGCTAATTATCATCCTGTACAAATAAAACAAATAGTGTCAAACAAGCCTAAACTGAGTGATAGCAGGGGCTGCTATGGGAGCTATGTGTTTGGTGAGCCTCCTACTATTAAGTGCCTTTCCTTGTCACCTGTAATTCATGATCCATAGAAGTGTGCATGTTTAGGTTTTGTGGCAGTGTGTACTCCTGTCAGTGTAGTGCAGTTTTGTAGTGTTGCCTGATGCAATCCTTTGTGCATCTCCCTGGGCTCTGTGGAGTCTGTTCTGGTTGATAGGCACTTTGTTTTGAATAAATGCTCATATTTGTGATTCAACAATCACACTGCTACAAAAGATGAGTAGCAATTGATGTGGACAGAATTGCATTTAGTGTTGCCATTCCCCATCTGATCCACAGCATATTCAGAAGGTATTTGTATAGGGCTTTATCTTAGATCCAGTGTTTCCACATATTCTCTCTTGCTCCAGATTGCAAGACTAGATCTAATAGGTGGAAATTACACGGCAGTCAATACCAGCTAAATATCAGGGGAAACTTCCTAACTATAAGAGTGGTTGAGCAGTGGAACAGATTGCCTTGGGTGGTGGTGGATGCTCCTTTTAAGTGGACATTTTTAAGCGGAGGCTGGATGACCATCTTTCAGGTATGTTGTAGGGCTATCTTTCGGCTATGCTCCTGCAGAGTGCAGGGGGTTGGACTAGATGACCTGCAAGGTCCCTTCCAACTCTAACATTCTAGGTCCCAGATTCAATGTGCAAGGACCTCTTTTTGTAGAAGGTAATATTCCCAATTCCTGAAATGCCCTCAATATCTAGTTTTTTTGAAAAGAGGGGACCCACCCAGGATCACAACTCTGGGGGTCATTTTAGGTTCCCCTGGAAGTGGGAGGCAGAGATCTTGATCTATTGGATATGCTTTTAATCCATTTTTAGCAGATTGATTGTGAATCAGATTCTCAACCATCTAGCAAATCTTAGAGATGGATCACAAATCCATCCAGGATCATTATCCAGGGTCATGAATTATGAAAGCCCCATATGACAATAACAGTGCAGAGGCTAGATCACAACAGGATTAGGAAGGAAGACACAGGTGCCATAGGCACTTGTGTTGAGGTATCAGTTTTCAGCACTTTCAAGATACTGCAGTGTCCACATAATGTCATAGCCTGTGGCTATTTTGCATGTGTAGGTGAAGAGAAGACATGCCTAGACAAGGCCCAGACCCTATCTCACCTATAAGTATTTGTGTAGGGTAGGAAGCAATGCTGGTGAAGGTTTGGTTGTATGGAAATCCACCAGTGCCCTCTCCTAATGGCCATTAGAAGGGTGTAAGTGCTTACAATTAAGCAAGACCTGTGTGCAGTTCTGCATATGCTTTTATAAAGTCTTCCCCAGTCATTTGTTCCATTTGACTGTCTGATTATATCTTAGTAATATCTACAATGGCAGTTGTACAGTCCTAGGAATTAGGTAACTGGCTTGCTTTTAATCAGGAGGGATGATCCAAATACAAGTGGTAAGTGTTGCTGTTGTTCTCTGAAACACTGTTCATGTGTCTATGTTTTATCTCGTTTGTGCTGTGGCCTGAGATTTATTTATTTGTTAGTTCTTAATGTGAAAATTTTACTATCAAACAAAATATGTAGCAACTCTTTCACTCTTCTCTCCCTTGGCTATCTAAATTAAATCTTGTTCCTTGCTTTTTCTCCTCATACCCTGAAACAAGTCTAGAGCCCTCAGACAATTCTGATTATGAATGCAGCTCCTAAAGCCAAGCAGGTCCCTTGCACAGCCTGAAAAATAAGATCACAGTACTTAGAGAAAGAAAAAGATCAGCAAAATGGGAGCCTCATATTAATGTCAGGAAATTTTTCCACTTATTTCAAAAATTATTACATACTGTACCTTATGTAAGTAATATCATGGCTCAGTAATTAAAGGCAGGATGATTTATGAAGCTTTAGTATCAGGATAAGTTGTTCACAGGCCTCACAGTACCAAATGAAATTGGAATAGCTTGTTCCACCAAAGAGTCCTTTTTGGATAGCTACAATTTCCAGGTAAAAGTGCTAAGCAGTTGATTACTGCTTGCCCCAAAGATACTTCTAAGCATTCTCTTAGTTTTTGCTTTGTGCCTTGATTTATTGTTTTGTGAAAAAACCCTTAAATGAGAGAAAGAAGAGGAAATAGGCAGTAAAATGTAGAATTGGTTTTCAGAGGTGACTGCATTATTTAGAACTGTTTCTGTTGTATTTTAAGGCACAGAGGTCTTTAGAAATAATGGACAAGGTGTTAGCCAGCAAGGAGCTTTTTGCTCTCTTATGGACTATGAACTGTGCACCAGGATGTAAAAGGACTATGATGCCAGGTAACCAGAGTGAGATGCCAGACACACACCAGCAGATGCCTGAGATGATGTGCCCATGTTTTCCAAGAGGTTGCCCTGTTCCAGAGACTTTCCTATACACACCACAAGCACTACACAAGCAGCCAGCTTACCATTGCTGGTTAAAACAATGGAGTCACAACGCCATTAAATGACTCTGTTTTAGAAGGCTGACATGTTCCCCCCCCCAACATCTTCATTGCTGTAAAGCACACACAAAGGAACACAGTCCCTTAACAAAAGGATTGGCTCACCTGTCTACATGGAGAAACCAGTTCTGGCAGCCTCAAGACAAAGAGAGCAATCAGTGATTGACAATGACTCAACATCCCATCCAGGTTTCTCTGTTACCAGCTTAATTAACATTCAATATTGCCCCACCTAGACCCCCTTCCTCCATGGCATACGTGACTTCTTGGAACGGACCACAGAGGGGCTGTCTCAAGGAAGGTGTCCAGCAACACCTCCCCCCCTATGTCACCCCAAGGGAGGGGACCTGCTAAGCCCTCCTCCTAAGGTCATCTTATAAAAGAGGGAGGGTGGAAACGCACTCTCTCTCTCTCTCTCTCTCTCTCCCCCCCTCAACGACCTCTATACTCTCTGCCTCTTGAACTTGTGGCTACCTTGCCACCTACTTTGCCTTAAGACTCTTGGACTGCAGCCAGAGTCTCCACATGCTTTCTGCTGGTTCAGTCTGCACACTCCCTTATTTTTCCATTCCCCTATTTTTCCATTTAGAAGACTTAATCTCTTCAGGATCAGGTAACGTATCGCCAAACCAACGAATATCCTGCTAATGCAAATGTGCTATCCCAATCTCTCTAAGTTTCATAGCTCTGTATAATTGTGTTTGTGTTTGTGAATTGTTTGAATGTGTATAAAAATACAGTAAAATACATTTATTTTAACTAACTCCAGCCTGCGTGTCTGTTACTGGTACTCTGGAAAGGTGGGACCTCTGTATATAAAGGTGATCACTCCCTTATGCCAATTGCTACTTATAAATAACTCATATTCCCCAATATTTGATAAGAAATCAGAGCAATTAGGCTAACAAAGGCTTGAAACTTTCATAGACAAACACAAAATGGAGAGACAGAAGAGAGGAACCTTTTCTGGTCCCATGCACAAAGATTGCTTAGTTCTTAATTCTAGTAGGGTTGCCAAACTTCAGGTGGTAGCTGGAGATCTCCTGGGATTACAACTGATCTCCAGGTTACAGAGATCAGTTCACCTGGAGAAAATAGCTGATTTGGAAGGTGGACTCTGTGGCATTATACCCCACTGAAATCCTTCTGTTCCACAAAACCTGCCTTCCTCAGGCTCCTCCCACAAAATTTCCAGGTATTTCCCAACCCAGACCTGGCAAACCTAAATTCTGGGTTACACTGTGCCCTGACAGTCCAACAGAAGAACTGGGATGAGCTGTCTTGCTATTAGGGGCTTTTAGAGGATTTTTAGGATAAAGGAATGTCTTTACCATCAACTCTACAGTATCTTCAGTTTTTTTAAAAAAATCCATTCCCAGGATCTTACCTTTGTCTTCATGTTTGACCCAAACCACCAGGTACATTTATATGCCATCTTTTCTTGCCAACACTCCCTCTCTTACACTCAAACAAAGAATGGAATAAACAAAAATACTGTTCACATCTTTTGATATTACCCACTGTGCATCTCAAGATTTATTTTCTCATAGATAAGAATGGGATGCCCCTACTCCTAGCAATTAAACCAGAACAGAGCTGTCTATAAACAAGTTCAAGTCTTTATATTATAGACTGGTCCCACATAATGCAGTCACTTTCTTGCTACAGTGCATCTGTTCATGATATCAAAATGCTTTTGACTGTTTCCTATTTAATGCTCATTGTACTTTCATTACTAGACTCTTCTCAGCAATATTAATGGTATCTTGATTTTTCATATGTGCGCACACGTTTATTTTTACACTTGATTTTCCTGAATTTCATTTAATTGTTTATGTGTCCTTTTAAAAATCA
>NW_015163648.1:374297-404595 GCF_001447785.1 Gekko japonicus | reverse complement strand
ACATCTGTCAAACAGATGTACCATTGAGAAAAAGGCTGGCCATCAATTTTCTTAAGATAGGTCCTTCAAGAACTGTACATTCAGTGGCAGGAAACTGCTACCCCCCAAACTTATTTTTATCCATCTGGTAATAATTTTAGCCAGTGCATATTGCACTAATTTGCATACTTATGAATATTGCATATGAATGTGTCAACCTTACTATACTATAGGTTGATTTGCCATCAGACCATGTTTTCTGTTGGATAATGGCTCCTCTATCTTGAACGTTGCCACCAATGACTGCTGTCAGCTTCTAAAGGGAACAAATAAGAGGAACAAGATGTTTGGGTAATCAAAGCAGGCACAGATTAAGAATGTTAGATTTGTTGTGAGAAGGAATGCAGGGTTGGTGGAACAGGAGAAAAATGGAGTTGGGGTGGAATAGATTCATAGAAAATGAAAGCATGATAGATGAGGGAATGTTTGTGGGGAGCAGAGGCTGAGGTGAAAAGAGGAAATTGGAATACAGAATAGTAATATGTGTGTTTATATTAATGTTTGAAATATTAGTTGGGCTTATAGGATGATTAAATAGGGAAGGAGTAGGAAATCATATGATAGGACCCCATGCATGGGGAAAGGATTTTTCAAATGCTTTAACCACCCTAGACATAGAAGATAATCTAAGTAGCTAACTATATATATATAAACCCCACAATCTAGTTTAATTAGCATAGCAAAGTATTACATCCATTCTGACTACTGCTTAACATCGGACCTTACCCTAAAAATTGTTTTGTAAAATGTTTAGCTAATTGGTTGAAATTCCACTTGGTTTAATAGAATTCCTGTTTGTTAAAACAAGCCTTTGAGGAGCAAGAGTTTGGGACAGATTAGTTAGTTCATGGAAAACAAATAAATGAGTGGCTGTTAAGTACGTGGTCCATGAGGGAATGCATCTCTGCTCTACAGACTCTCCAAAGCTTTGGTTAATGAGAAAGAAAAAGAGAGAATTTGGGATTAGCCACAAAAAAGCTTTGCTTTTTGCCTGCTTCCTCTGAAGCATCCTATAGAGGCCACTATCAAAGATAGGATCCAGATGGAATCTTACTTTGACCTAATCTGGCAGTTCTTAATTGTCTCCTGATTTTGGAAGCTGATCACTCACTATCTTTTAAAACCTTTTAACAATTGTTTTTCATTATAATATGATGAAATTCATTACCCAAGTAACTCCATAACCCCAACTCTCTCTCCTGATGAGAAGACACCTCTGTCATTTTGAGAACTGCTTACAGCTGTGAATTGTTATCCACTGTTTATGGGGTTTTTTATGTACAATTAAAAATGTGCTTTGTAAATTTCCTTCCTACTGTCATCTGAAGAAAATGAAGTTATGCCATAGGCAATTGCGCAGGATAGAGCAACTCTACCAGATTGCAAAGTATCACAAACATCATAATACCAGTGTGAGCCATTTCTGTGGTTAATAATTTGATTGTATGCATAACGTCTGGTGAAGAAACACTATTCATGATCTATGACAGAACAGGCAGAAAAGGCCATATTCTTACATACATGTATAGCTATTCTACGCTGTACATTCTGGCCCAAAACTCATAGCAAGATGCTTTGATGACATGTTAGCAGCTGAAGAGAAGAAAGGAAGCAGTTGGACTGGTGTGGGTCTTAAAATTATTTATTTATTTATACTTATTCAACCAAAACAAGCTGATAAACAACTACTCATTCTACAATTTCTCTTCCAACCAACTTATAATACCTTTCCAAATTGTATCTATACATTTTATATATAAAGTCAATACCTTCACAAGCAAATAAATGACTTTAACTTAATCCACACATACTTTTTGTGTTGGAGTTTTCTTTGTTTTCTATAACTTCATGCATTAGAGTCTAGCAGCCAAAATAATATACATCCCTGAAGTCCAAAATTTCTTAGATAAAGGTTCACCATGGTTTAATAAAAAGAGTTCAAGAGAAGATACAACTCTATACTTAATATGATAATAGCAACTGTTTTCTAATAACTTTGTGCCCTTGGGCAGCTCCACCACATATGCATACAGTCCCCATTTAATTCATCACACTACTAGCAACTGCTGAAAACATCCTAATAAATTCTTGCAAGCCTAACTGGAGAAAAATGCCACTGGTGTATCATCTTAACTGCATTTTCTTGCGGACTTAAGGCTTACAGAAAAGGATAGACCTATGGAAAATAAAAGGAATCTCCATATATTATTATTAAGGTCATGCTCTATGTAGGACTTATAACAAATACATAAAAACTTGTAGAAACTGGAAAGTCAGTATTTGTTTTCAGAGGCAAGGAACAGCTCAAAAAGAATGAAAACCTTTCCAAACTCTCATTTACAAAGTCTGGCAGTAATTAAAGGTTTTTTTTTTTTAATCTGTGCTCAGATACTGTTCAATATTATTTCTCTATTTTTTTGATCAAGTCACAGTATCTGGCTAATCTAGCCTTTCCCCAACAGTTGCAATCTAGTTATCTCAAACCAAGTCTGGGGACTAGTTCTCTTAGTATTGATACTAGTGGGAAGAACTTCACTAACAATTTATTATTAAACTTCTAATATGCAATAAATATAACAGTTATTATCTGGGTAGTATATTTACTGCTCCTTTTTAAAAGTAGGGTTGTGCATGATGAAATACTCAACCAAAGATATACATGGAAATAAGTGTTCTGGATCATTACTGTGTTTTTCTAGAATGGTACTAGGAATCCAGGACAGTGAAATGAAACTACCCACCCTGAAGAAATCCATGTTGTTTTTGAGCTCAGATCCTGCTAACGAGCTACAGTCTGTGCATGTGTTCTTCCTTGATTCTCCTAGTTTCTTGAGTAATGGCATTTGTCCCTTTCAAAGCACATAGTGCTTCCAACCAACCACTACCTTTGGAGAATAGCCACAGCACAGTACAGTTCTCTTTTTTTTTTCTGTTTCCCTCCCTCGTTTGTGAGGGCAGAAAACATTTGTTGTTCTATGGCTGGGTAAATAGAGAGCTGGGGTAGGATGTACTAAATAAATGACAAAGATGCCCATTGGGAATAATTGAAGGTGCCTGAAGGCCCATTGAGTATCATGGGAGCCAGGAAAGCCAATTAACTTGCATGGGCTCCATTGCAATACATTTCAGCAAACAAAAACTGCAAGAAAAATGTAGAGTAGATTTATAGAGACTTGCCCTGGGCCTGGAAGGACATCCTCCCAGAGTAGAATGACAACCCCTGGGACTGGAATTAGTATTCTGGGATCAGCATGACAACCCCCAGAGTAGAATGACAGCCCCTGGGGATAGAAGAAGTAGGGATACAATTCCCAAGGTGGGTGTGAGGATCCCCTCCTTGCCTGTCACCACCCTCTCACCCCTGATGCTCTGCGCAATGCACTGACATCATCAGGAAATGACATCAACACTCCAATGTTGCTAATGCACGGACATCACTTCCGGGTGATGTCAGTGCATTGCGCAATGTCCCCGTCCACCCCCAAAATGTTCTCGAAATCCTTCTTAAACATAAATTTCTTTGTACAATTTAGCAAATTTGTGTATGGTTTCATCACTAAAAGCAATTCATGATCCATCTTTCTTTTTTACATGAGATTTAATTTCCTTAGTTTTCCTCTTATTTATACTAGCTGACTAGAATTTTCAGTTCCAGATTTCAAAATCATCTGAATATATACCCACCTGAACATATATTTATGAATTATATCACTATCTAAACGTTACAGGTTCTGCCTAGCTTCTTGTAATTGTTTAACAACATTCTTATTAAAGCACGTAATTTTTTTTCTATAGTCCTAATTTTAGCTTTATGGTTAGTTCAAAGATGCTCCTTCATTTTCTTCCTATATGAGGCTTCTCTTATAAGAGCTTTACTAGCCTCCCATGTAATAATTTCCAAACATCACTTGTATTTATTTTAAAGAAATCATCTAATTCTATTTTTATTTTTACAAAAACCCTTTTGTCATTAAGAAAATTATTAACTAGTCTCTTCTTTCTTTTCCTCATATTATAAAATTGTATTTCTAATTAAACCATAGCATGGTCTGAGTATTGAATAATACTAATTTACTAATAGATTTTGATACAAGGAATAAGTTTATTCTAAAATATAATAAATGGATGTGTAAATAAAAGTAATTTTTTCTCATCTGGATGTGTTTGGTGCCCGGTTGGTGTAGTGGTTAAGTGTGCAGACTCTAATCTGGGAGAACCGGGTTTGATTCCCCACTCCTCCACTTGCACCTGGCTGGATGACCATGGGCAAGACATAGTTCTGATAAGAGCTGTCCTTGAAAAAGAGCAATTTCTTTCAGAGCTCTCTCAGCCCCACCTAACTCACAGGGTGTTTGTTGTGGGGAGGTAAAGGGAAAGGAGTTTGTAAGCTGCCCTGAGACTCCCTTGGGTAGTGAAGGGCAGGGTATAAATCCAATCTCTTCTCTTCTTCTTTTATGCCCAATATCTTTCAGCTGATAGTCAACAAATATCTTACAAAATAAATATTTTGAAATACTTTTTATTCCTTATGTCTTTCTTTTTTTCTTTGGTCATTGTCCATAACTGTGTTGAAGTCTCCACCTATGATTAACTTACCATCTGAAAAAAAAGTTATTATTCCCCCCCCCCAGACCTGAAAAAGTACCTCAGCTTCATGTCTGGGGCAGATAGTGAGCCTATTGTAAAAAGTTCATTATGGAAGCTTTCTTTTAGAGAAAGGAATCCATCTTCTGGAACAATCAGTGTCTCTTGAACCACAAAGCTAGTGTTCTTAATATAAATTGCCACACCTTTGTTCCTTGGATTAACTGATGCATGATATAAAGTACCTTATTTCTGGCATGGAAGTAATTTATTTTTGGACTTTTTAATATGCATCTCCTGTAAAAGGACTCTATCATTTTTCATTTAGGAGAGAATAGACAAGAACACCCCTTTTACAGGACTCATCCATCCTATACATATTTTCAGAAATGATCTTTAATTTATAAATTTTTGTAACACAGCTATCCATCCAATCTAACACAATTTTAGTCTTAATTCAAATACACTAATGCTATAATTATAATACTAAATTGAATAGTATATACACACACACACAAACTAACTTAATAAAGGAAGCACTGTTGTTCCTCTTCTATACCATTTCTAAATAGTGTACTCAAAAGCTCTTTGTGCCTTCTTCCTTTGTTTTTAGTAAGATTTCCCCTTGTTTCTAAAAAGAACCTAAAGGGGGTTCCCAACCCGTAATTAATACCCTTTATTTGAAGAGTTTCTGCAAAAATCTTAAAATTCTGCATTTTTGTAATGCTAATGGTGAAATATCTGGGAATATGTGGATTATTTCTCTACTTATTTTTAATGAGTAAATAGAATGATTTCCTAATAAGCATTCCTTGTTCTCACATTATCAAACATAACTATTTAATCTCTACATATTTGATATCTTCTTGGAATTTTAGAGTTTACCTGAAATACCTTATCAATAACTATTGCTTCTAGATAGTCTGATCCTAATACGCCAGTGAAGAAATCTTCATAATACTGTTTCAATTTATCACTTCCTATGTTTTCTTTGAAACCTCTTAAAAAAGCCTTCTGGCTTTTCTTGTCCAGCTCTTTGATCTTTTGCTTCCAGTTCTTTAATTTTTATCATCAATTTCTACTATGAAAATCTTATTACATTTGGTAGTTTGTTCAACCAATTCTACCCCTTTTCCCCACCTCAGACAGGGCTAAATTAATTTCTCACTTTTTGAGTTTTTTTTAAATCTGCATTTGTTGTTTTTTTCATTGAAATATATTATCCAAGAGATGTATTTTATTTTCTATTTTTATTCTAGAGTCTTCAAATTTAGACAGTATGTAGTTTTCAAACTTCTGGAATTCTGAAAGAAAAAGTTCCTTAATATTTTCAATGTAAACTATGATTTATACTTCTTCTAGTGTCGTTTTCTTTGGCATCTCTAACTTAACAAACTTAACAAAATAATATCTACACTTTTTAAAGGCTCTTGCAAGACTAAGAAAAAAATTCTGCTACTACTAGTGTAAGCATTGTTAAATCTAAATCATTCATATGTACTAATTAACTAAAAAGTATAAGAAGCCTTCACCAGTTTTTCCTTACTCACACCCCAAATTACACATAGAGTCCTGATCTATCCATCCCAGTCTCTGGCCCCTCCTGAGAGTCCTGCCAGAGGGTCAATGCCACGCCTGCGGTGTGGCCACAGGCCACTAGCTTGGTAAAAAAAGGCTGGTGGGATGGAAGTGTTCAGCAGCATCAGTGGTCTGTGCACTGCAACACTGTCTCCTTCTCTGTCTTTCCCAGCAGGGAACTCTGAAGATGCCACTCCGTAACTTACACTGCACAAAACTGCCTTCTGTGTTCTTCCATTTCCCGGACTGGTGTGTTTTAGCCATCTCAGGGTCCGTGTGTTTGTTGGGGAGCAACACAAGGACTTTGTATCACACACCTTGTGCCTCCTATAAGTACACTGGCTCTTTTCTGTTTGAAACCACAGCACACAGGGAGAAGTAGTTGTACCCCTCCCTGCTGTTTTCATGACCTGGTATACAGAGGCAGTGGTCTATAACTTAGTTTTATCCGAATGCATGTGTATGTGGAGCGTTGTTAATCAGTGCTGCAGCCTTGGCGCCATCTTCCTTGATGTGAGGGCAATCTGGCTGCGACACCTGTCACCCCATTGATCGCCAGGGTTGATTCGGCTGATCTGGTTGGCTAGGCAGGTGTCCCCCACCTCCCTTACTGCTTCATGTGTGTCCCTCCCGAAGCTGCACACTTGGTGGAAGAGGATGACCATCCCAGATAGAAGGAGTGTACCCTTCTTCGGTCAAGGGTATATAAGAGCTGCTCATGTGTATGCACTCTTCACATGCAAGCAGGATTATCCAAACATTTGGGGGGGGGTCACACATGTGTAGGCCATTTGGATAACATTTCCACCATGGTCAAAGGAGTCATTAGAGCAAGTCAGTAGTCCAGAATTAGTTCTAGGGCAGACAGCTTCCCAAACAAACTCAGATTGTACTACATAATATTCTGTGATATTGTAAATAGTTGTGGGGGTGATTACTTTGCAGGCTTGCACCACCGATAGACAGTTGACTGTCTGTATCCAATTGCTGTCAAGTTAAAAGGTTTTTTGGGTAACTTCTTATCCTAGTTTGTGTATGTATGTAAAGTGCCATCTAGTCTCAGCCGATTTATGGTGATACCATAGGGTTTTTAAGGCAAGAGACTGAGGTGGTTTGCCATTGCCTTTCTCTGCATAGCAACCCTGGAATTTTGTGGTAGTCTCCCATCTAAATACTTGGCAGGGCTGACCCTATTTAGCTTCAGAGATCTGATGAGACTGGGCTAGCCTAGGCCATGCAGATCACGGCTTGTCTAGTTTACTGATTTGTTTTTATTTGTGTTCTTAAGTATATTATTTCTGTATATCTAGCTAGTGTGCTCTGTTGGACAGGATTTCATGCATTTATCTATGACTTTACTTAAAATTCTATTGTACAGAACCTGGGACAGTATAAACAGTAAGCTCCATGGAATTGATATTCCAGATGTCTCTATAAAATAGTGGAAATCAAAGAACATCTGTCAGCCTTAGTAGGATGTAAATTTCCATTATTCTTCAGCACTGAATAATCTATTTCTACCTGTAGAGTATGTTTTCCTTCCTAACTCTGGATTAGATAAGTCCACACCGAAATCATCTTGGAAAAATGAGCAATTCAGTCTTAATTCTTTCTGACATTTTAGGAGTTGCTACGGGGGAAAGGGGATTGAAATGGTTTTGAAATGAAAGGACAAAGGAAGTTAATGGCAGCAAAAACTGATTCTAGATAACTGCATCAGGGAAAATATTGCAATTCAGTTAGCATGGGTTAGTTAGCACCAAATTGCCTTTCATGCTCAAAATCAGGGTATTTAAAACAGGTAAATCGGTGGATGATGCTTAGTATGTAGTCATCTTTTCAGAATAGTTCTAGCCATTCAGAGAATACATGTAGTCGCATCCCTACAGATGTATTCAAGATCTCTGGATGGGTGGCCATTCCAGTGAGCCAATTCATGAACATATTTTTTTGCCCTCTGCATAACTTCTTTTGACAATTTTTGCATCCCTTAACAAAAAGGCACAAAATTATTTTCAAGGGAGCAGTTGTTCAGAGAACAGAATGCACTTGTGAATGCACATCCCTGTTTACATCCTGCCTCAACTAGTTAGGTATCATGACTATTTGCAAGTAGAGTTGGTTTAGGTAAAAGTTTTGTTATCCAGTCAGGTGAGCACTGTATCTGGCATTGCAACATAGGTTTGTATTGACCTATAGATTAGTATTGACCTAATTGCCCTTTTCCCTTCCAAGCATCTACAGATCAGTGTTCCACTGGTTGCAAAAAAGCATGAAAAATGTTGGGGAAAATGAAAATTAGGTAGAGATTTTTCTCAAATGTTTTAATGTCTCCCAAAGTAATAATGTTCATAGCAACAACAGAAACTTACCAACAGTTGGCTCATCACTTAGGGGTGACTACAAAGGCATCATCAGTAAGGATTAAACTGCATTTCGTATAGTGCTATAGAGAATGAAAGGAATGGATATCTCCTGAACTCCCCCCCCCCGGTTATATATTCTACTATTCCTAACAGCATCCTTATGTGTATTGGAAAATGTCCTTCTTCTGTGTATTTTAATGTAGGTTCTTTTCCTGTGTGATCTATCTATCAACATTTTTTTCTGCTTCTGTATGATGGGTAATGTACGAAGTAACAATCCTTCTACAATTTGCTGTGAAAGCCATCTAGTGGTTTCCTACTGAATAAAAAATGATCCAGTCAAATATATTCCATATTACTCAGTGGCTGATATATTTTCCTACAAAGCAATCCATTTATTACCTGCTAAATTCAGTTTTCTCTACCCCTTGTTCAGCTATGTCCAGGTCTTATATTTACATGTCAGATTCATTGTACACATAAATATGGAAGTCATCTGTTAGAAATAGACCTCTGTTAAACCGAGGTCTGATACATTCACATGTGATGTATTTATTTGCTTTCTGTTGTACAGCAAAATGAGTGATCACACACAGAGTTTAGATTCCACCCTGCAGATCTGATATGATTAGCTACTGCTACTCCAGCAAGACTACGGCTACAAATTCTGGAACTGTGTAGGTTCCATAAACAATATTTAAAGTTGTTACTTTTGGCATGTAAAAGCAAACCGGAAGCATTGTGACTGACAACTGGTTAAAATCTAAAACGTTACTTCATGATAATGGCACTTGCTGCAGAAGGTTCTTGTGGTGCTTGTTTATTAAGGAAAGAAGGAACAATGGGATTGCCATATTGTCTCTAGCTATGCCTCCGTTTTGGCAGCAGAAACACTTGTGGTGTGAAATGATGGGCCCAAACTTACCTGGGCTTCCTTTGTGGCTGCAGGGTGATGGTATGAGCTGGGAAGGAGGCAGTGTCATCTGGGCGCAACAGCTGATGCCAGACGTTCTGTGTGTGTGTGTGGGGGGATCGGCAGTCCACACTCTGGGCTGGACAATCATCATTTGGCCAGGACAGTTTGAAGGGGTTGGGGGAGAAGCAGACCTGGGAGGCAAAGTCTTTGTTCTGTTCTGCTCCTCCCCTTTATTAAGCTGTGTTATCCAGGCCCCATCCTGCAGTCAGGCCTGTTATTCCCTCCCTCCCTTGGTTGCATGTGGTTCTTTGTGGTTTGGCTTTGTTGTTCTTTTCTTATCACAGCTTTATAGTGGTTTTAGGAACTGGACTGGATCCACTGGGGAGGGATGCTGTGCCTGCATGCCCACCTCCCCTTGGTAGGGACCCCCTAAAGGGATCCTGGGGGCTGAGACCTGTAGCGTCCTGCCCACCTCGGCATCTGGCTCCACTCCCAGGTGGTAAGGGAATCACACCGAGACTTGTGCCCATGTGGGTCCACTGGCTTGCCACTCCAGGTTTACCCCTAACATGTGGGTTGGGGAAGGTTTTCCATTGGCTAACAGGTGGGTCACCTGATGTCTAGACTCATGCCCTATGTTGCCCAATGCTCCATCAGTTGTAATCAATAAAGATGTGGCCTGTATTACTCCACTCAGTTTCCTGTGTGTTCTCTATCACCTCTTCCTTCCCCTCATCCATTCCCTGCCCCTAGGACTGCAATGGGGATCTCTTCATTTTCTGCTGGGTCTTATCTCTCCTTCTATATAATTGTATTTTGGTGGTGGCACCTTGTGAACATTCCACACGCTCCCAAATCAGTTGGCTCCATGACGTGTCACTCAGAAGCTGTCCCTATCCACTGGCTGTGTTGCCCGAGTCTCGCCTCCAATATTCTAAACAGTTTGCTGTTCCTCTCCCCACAATAGCCAGTTGGAACACAGAGGTTATTTGCATATGTGGCCTTTGCTGTTGCTGTTGGGAGTCATTGAATGTATCCTGAGGTAAAATACATATCCCAATATTCCCTTAAATGGTCACTGGAGTTGCCAATCTCCCTGTGGGGCCTGGAGATCTCCCAGAAATCCCCATGATCCCCAGCCACAGCCAATGTTCCCTCTTAGGTGTGGATTCCTGTGAGCAAAAATTCTACTTTGTGAGCTACTGGCATTAAAGTTGTGAGTGAGCGATTTGGCTACTGCATCAGTTAGCTTGCTCTGGAGCCCTCCTTCCTGTGCTAAGACAAAAATGTGTGAGCCGGAGGCTAAAAAACTGTGAGCTGGCTCACACTAATTCAGCTTAGAGGGAACACTGGCCACAGCACATCATTTCCTCTACCGAAAATTTCCCAGCTATTACAATGGCCGCTTTGGGCAGTGAACTTTATGGCATTATACCCTGCTGAAGTCCCTCTGCACCCCAAACCCTGCCCTCCCCAGGTTCTACCCCTCAAATCTACAGGTCTGGCCCTCCCCTTAGTATTGCCAGCCTCCATGGAGCACCTGGAGATCTCCAAGATCAGTTTTCTTGGAGAAAATGGCTGCTTTGGGCAATAGACTCTATGGAATTATACCCTGCTGAGGTCCCTCCACACCCCAAACTCTGGCCTCCCCAGGCTCTACCCCTTTAAATCTATAGGTATTTCCCAACCCAGAGTTGGCAACCCTGTAACTGGCTATGGAACCACTTTCCAGACCCTTGGAACTGAGAAGAAATGGCATAGCAGGAGGTGCTTTTCTACCTTAGCTGCCACTGCATAACCCCAAATCAACATAAGTCGGAGTGGAGGGAACCATCTGTTACCACGAGGCTGTCCTCCCATACTACCCACTTGGGGCAGCAAAATGACTTGAGACAGCCCTGCCTTATAGCTAAGCAGAAAGAAATAAACATGGCTTGCCTCCCTCTATTTTACCCTTCCCTCTGCCGCCCCACCAGCCACAGTCGGGACACTTACCTGGAGCTTCCTTCTACAGCTCATTGTATTTCTTCCCACAACAGGCCTTACTCCTAGTTGGAACTATAAAACAGGCATGGGTTAGCACTCATTTATAGATAAGCACTCATGCAGCTGCCAACCTCGTTCAGCATTCTTCAGGTTTGTCCTCAGCCTATTTAATCATAACTACTCTACCTGCCCTTGGCTGCAAAATCTCTCAAATTCTCCCTTCCTTTTGGGGTGCTTTCCCTGCCTTTTATACCTGCCAGATTGTAAAGCTAACCAACTAGATCAAGGGTGTCAAACATGCGGCACGGGAGCCAGATCAGGCCCCCGGAGGGCTTCTATCAGGCCCACAGTGGAACTGACTGTCTTCTGCTTCTTCTTCCAGTTCTGCTGCAGTTGCATCATCATAGGTTTGCAGCTTACAGATACACACCTGAACAGCACACTCAAGATTGCAACAGCCCAGACATTTTGATGCAGTACTTCAGAGCAAGAGATGTCAGTTATCAGATACTGTTAAATAAACAAATATTGCAAGAGTGGTAATATTTTTAAGCATGTTTTTATTTTAAGTTAAAAAACACCTTTGTGTCTGTGTCCTTTATAAAGTTTATATCTCCGCTATTTGGCATTACATTTTATGACATACATGGTTTGGCCCAACAAGGTCTCATTTATGTCAGATCCGTCCCTCATTACAAATGTGTTTGACACCCCTAAACTAGATGCAGGAATCACACAGGTATTTTATACGTTTTGGAAGAAAGGGAGATAATGAACCTGGCAAGTGGGTCTGAATAATGGCCAGATTCCTATGATGGTTAAAGAACTACTGCTCTGAAAAAAATACATTGCTGAATCAGTTACCTATGTCACCTTTACCCACAAAATTCTGAAAGATATATTATGCCTGCATCTGGTGGAAATGAATTCTACTTGCAACATGATTCAGAGTTAAAGCTATTAATTACATTCCTTTGAAGATTCAGTCCTTAGAAGTAACAATGTTCCCCGAGTTACACTATGTGCATCAAAACCTCGTTTGATTTTTAACAATAAGTTCACCTCACCAGAGATCTTTCTACTTCTTCTCAAGGTCTTCTACAGAACTGTGTAATCTTATTCCCTGTCACCTCTTAATTTGAATGGTGACCTTTTACCTTTGCTTGGCTGTTGTAACATTTTCAGTCACTTTGATATGACTGCCACCCCCCAATCACACTAAAATGAATTGACCAGCAAGAGATAAATACACACAAACACACACAAACTGTAAGAAGACCCAGGGTGCCAACCAACCACTAACTCTCTGTTCTAAAGCTGAGTAAAAATCACATTGTAGCAGTCAAGGCTCTTAACAATAAGCAATGTGGCCTACATGCATATATCTTGATCTTAACGTCCTTCAAGACTGGCAAGGGCCATGAGGATCTGTTGGGTAAGGACTATTGCTCTGTACAACACATATTTAATGCAAAAATTCCCAGGTTCAGTTCCTGGCATCTTCAGCTATAAGGAGCTTAGGTAGAAGAGGCTGGGAAAGACAGTCACTTTGGAGGGCCTCTGACAGAGCGGACAATAGATGGACCAGTACTCCCAACTAGGGTTTCCATTCCCCTGGTGGGGCCAGCTGGCTGGTGGGGGAAGCCCCACCCCAAAAGGCAGTGTTCCATGGGGACACTGCAGACACAATGACATCACCGGTAGTGACATCATCACACTGGGGCCATCACATGGCGATGCTCTAGCATTCGGGAGGGGACTCTATGGTTACTGGTGATGTCTAGGGTTGCTAGACCCCCCGGTTTGGTGGGGGTTTCTTGATTTGGAGGGGCTCTTTCCTGTCCACCAGCTAGTGGGCAGGGGGAAGCCCCGCCCCCAAGAGCGACCACTCAGCCTCCTCCCAACCTCTCCCCAGCAGTGTTTAAAAGAAGTCTTTAAGCTCTGCTGGGGAGAGGCGGGGGCTACGTGCCTGCACTCTGAGCCCTGAATTCAGGGCTTGGAATGCAGGTACATGCGGCCTCCTCCCAAATTCTCCCCAGCAGCATTTAAAGGTTGTCTTTAAATGCTGCTGGGGAGAGGCGGGGCCCTCCACTCTTCAATATGATGATGTCACTTCTGTGTGATATCATCATGCTGGGGATGCCCTCCCTCCAGTAACACTCTCCAAAGACCCCCTCTGGGGACTTTAAGGGACCTGGCAACCCTCATGACATCACTATTAGTGACGTCATTGTGCTGTGCGCGCTTTGTGTGTGCAGCAGAAGAATTCCGACCAGGAGCCCCCTGCCGCAACAAAGGTGGCAATCCTATTCCCAACTGGTATATGGCAGTTTCATCATAGCACAAGAGGGAAGGAATGGAAACAGCTTCTCGCTTAGGCCTGTTGGTGGCTTCTGTGGGCTGGACAGAGTCTGCAGGGATCCAGTTGCGAAGTTTAGGAGGTCAAGAAAATATAGAAACTATCAAGTCCAGCAGGGTTGCATACCTAAAGTGAACTGGGGAAATAGCAGCCTCCTCACTGAAGAAAGGGATCATATTTCTCGCACTTAGGTATCTAAGACAGTTGCATGCTATTGACTGCAGAACCACCAAAGGAGTTTCACAGCAGCCTTCAAGCTCACTTTGCTTCTGACCTTCACCCCTGCTCAAATGTCTGCTCTTTGGATGTCACAAAAGAGGAGCAAAAAGGACAAAGCCAGCACAAAGGGCCTCTGGCAGATGAATGCTAGCCCTCTGAATAGGCTGGAAAATGCTAACACTATCAGCTTTCTGTGAGCTTCCAGGACTCCTGCAAATGTTTACAGGGCCTGGGGGGGAGAGGGGGGAGGGAGGGGGAGGGGGATTTCTGGAGAACAGCTATTTCCATTTCTACCATTTGGCTTTGCCACTGACTTCTTTTGCCCCCAAGGCAGATCCTTTTCATAGTCTTAAAACATTGTGAGTCCACTGCTGGAAGTCTATATAATACCTGCCTTTAAGCATAAGAAGCTTAGATAAATAAAGGGAAGGGAGTAGAACTTTGGGTTCTTCGAGGACAGCAAGGAGTTTTAAATGGAGTGTTGATGCCCAGGGCTTTGAGATGGTGTGAGGGGTGGGGGGAGCAGCAGTCACTTCAAAACCCAAATATTGGATGTTTTGTCAGGCTAACAGAATCTCAGTCAGCCAGTCAGTCAATCTTTATTCCACAATCCCAAAGTCATGGAAATGCTTAAAAACAGATATAGGAAAAGCATCCATTATGACTAACTTACAAATAAAATGAAAGAAATATAAAATATTTAAAAACCAAACAGTATGCTACATTAATTTACATAATATAACTTTTTTACGATGGCATGAGAAAAGTGGCCTACAGAAAGAATAATATCTGCATCTTTCCATTCCCAAAGCTATATTTTTCCCCTCCAAAGTGTAATAATTTTAAATTTGCTGTAAAATAAATAGCATACATTTCCCCTGGTGTTTTGGTAGGGAAGGCATTCCAACAAATATCATGACAGGGTTTAAATCTGACCGGTACTACAAATTTATAACCTCAGTTCTAAACATATGTTTTTGTTTCCTTCTTCCAGTTCTTCAGTTTGCCCAAGACCAATGGTTTTCAGTGGGCCTTAGATCAAACAGAAGTTTTAATGGAAGAGGTCAATAGAAGTGGCCACCCCAGAGGTTTGGGCTTCCCCAGCTGCACGATCTCTGTCCCGGATGGATTTAGCTTCACCTAGCTCTCACCTAGCCATTCCACCACTTCAACCAGGCATAAGGCCAAGATTGGAATTTGGACCACTGGTCACTCTTCAAATAAGAGGTAGAGCTGGGTGTCATCTGCATATGATGGCACCCCACTCCAAACCTCTCCACCAGAGGGCACATATAGATGTTTAATAACATTGGGGAGAGAATTGACCTCTGCTGAACTCCCCAAGTCAGGGCATGTAGTGATGACCTCTCTCTACCCACAATTACCTCCTTGGACAAGCCCTGGAGGAATGAGGAGAACCAGCTCAAGGCCATACCCCTCACCCCCAGGGAGGTTAGGAAGCTGACTGGGACCACATGGTCTAGGAGTATGCAATTTTTTTACCAGTATTTTTTTAGTTCAGGTCTATTGGATCAAAAATTTGGGGGGATTCCCAAAACTCCCAATCCTGGTACAGTACAGGTACAATCCTGAATATTTTTTTCAGGTCCAATAGACCCAAGAAGAAAAAACTAAAAAAAAAAAAAGCCAGCTCAATCCTGGGGCTGGCTTCACATGCAGCCCAGTTTAAAGTAAGTTGCAGGAGAAGCCAGCCCCAAGTTGAGCCAGTGGAAAGCAATCTTCTCAGTTTAAACTGGGCTGCACAAGAAGCCAGCCCTAAGCTGAGCCAATGGGGAGCAATGTACTCCCTGCCAACACAACTGATCCTCAGCGTGTCTTCTTCAGTCTCTTTAAAGGGACTGCAGTAGAAGCCCAGCCTCTCCACTGTTTTTCAGATATACCCAGTAATTCCCAAATACATTGGTGTCATATGCTGGGTCACACACGTAAGCAAGGCACACACCTGGGTTTCAAACAAAGTCCAGAACTCAGTCCAAGAAGTCAACAAGCCAAAAGTTCATGCCAGAGGATTGTTATCAGAGAGGACGAGCCAAGGAACATGGTCAGGAAACCCAGAGGTCACACACGTCAGGTTTGCAGAGTCAAAGCCAAATCACAAGATGAACGTCAGAATCCAAAAGCCAGTCCAAGATCACACAAGCTGACTAAATACAGACACTGTGGCTGCAGAATCTACCAGGCCAACTTATTTCTTCCACAGAGGATGCTACCCTGACTGGCCTTTTATCTCAATCTGCAGAACAAGCCTTATTGCAGCCAGCTGCTCAAACATGACTCTGCAACTACTCATCTTCAGCCAGTCACTGGCATTGGGCCAGGAGATGTGCACTCCACCTTCTCTCCTGAAACTCTGTTCTAAGTCTTAGCCTCCAGTGTTCCAAGAGCAGGAAAACCTCCTCCTCCTCCTCTTCCAAGAACAAGCACACATACAAGAGGGAAGAAGGAATTGGGAATATAAACACACAGAGAAGAAGTCCAAAACATGCACATGTGAATATGTGCTCACACAGAGAAGACAGAGTAGGGTTGTCAGCCCATGGCTGGCAACGGGAAGGAGGTGGGGGGGAATTACGTTTTTGGAGTTGTGTTGATGCCATGGCAACACTTCCAGCTGAACCCAGAAGTGACATCATCACAAGAGGGATGCCTCTCTAGCATTTGCCCAAACACTATGGTTTAACCTTTGGCTAACCATAGAGTTTGAGGTGAATGCTAGAGTGGCACCTGACATGATGATGTCACTTCTGGGTTATGCTAAAAGTGACATCATGGTAATGATGCAACACCAATCAGCCCCAATACCCCCTGAGTGGTGGTGGGCAGAGGCAGTGTGGGGAAGGAGATCTTCACACACACAAACACACACACACAGAGAAAGCCCAAGTGGGTATAAATGGAAATAAAACATACACAAACACAGAAGTCACTCAAGGGAGAGAAGTCCACTGTTTTACTCCCTATCTGGCATTTTCTTTCTCTCCCTCCCAGCAGTCATGGGGGCACAGAACTTCTCCTCAACAACAGGGCAGGGAATGAAGTGGAGAAGTGCTTGATTTGCTTTTGCTGCACTTGGTTGGCTGCTGTAGGGAGATGCCAGGATAAGAAGTAAAGTATAGTGTTTTACACCCTGCCCCTGTACTTTTTCTCTCACCCTCCCCCCCCCTTCATCAGCAGCCAAGGTGTCAAGCAAGGCAAGCAGTTCTCTGCCTTATTCCCCGCCCTGGCTTTGGGGAGTAGCGCTTAGCTTCTTTTTTCTATACCCCAGCGACTGCCAGAGGGAGAGACAAAAAATGCTGAGCAGGGAGTGAAACACTGTCCCCACCACCCAGTCAATAAGGAGCACTGCAGCTCTCTACCCTGGCTGTTGTCCTCCACCCACCACACAGCTGATTTGAGCATCATCCCACCTGTCCTGGATCCCTCCTCCCCCACTACACAACTGATTGGGGTGCCAGCACCTCTTGCCCTGGCTCCCCCTCCCCCCTTCACACAGCTAGCCTCTCTTCTCCTACCACACAGCTGATTAAGCCACCTCTGTGTGTCCTAGGTTCCTTCCTGGGGCATGTACCAGTGGGTGTCATGATCCACAGAGGTGACACATGGAAGAATACTGCTATAAGTATAAAACACATATCCAGAAAGCTAATAGTTTTCAGTTCATGTTACAACTTAACTAGTTTTTTTAAACAGCTGATCAATATCATCATTTATCATTCTGATTCAGGGCAAGCTGCCTCTCCTGCTACCTTCATTTTGGAAAATACCACCCTGACAATTTATTTATTTATTTAATTGATTTATACCCTGCCCTCCCCGGGATGGAGTATTCTCACCATGTACATTAAGTTTGCTGTATGGTGCCCAGCTTCATTGCCCCCCCCCCAAGCTTTACAGAGCAACCCACCCTATTCCAGCGAGCCTAGTTATAACCGAACCAGTCTATAGTCCAGGCCTATTTATCTCCATCCCTCAAAAGGAAGCAAATGGGCAAAAAAGAGATTCCCCTGAAGGCAAATCATGGGCAAAGTGACTGGGTAATCCTATGCTGCCTCCAGACAAGATGTGGGTGGGCAGCAGCACACAACAAATGCTTGCAGGGAGAAGGTGGAGAATATATTTAAGCTCTCCCACAGCCAACCTCCTATAGGGAGGGCTATTAATGGCCAAGCCAATCAGTGCCCTGTGCCTCCCTTGATTCTAGGAGGGACCAGGACATCAACATCCCTGACTTTAATGGATATCAATAATCTTAGAAATAGCTTGGTATGTCTCTGTCCATGTTACTGACATTTTGACATTTCATACATGTGGGTTTTCACACAGCCATCAGAGTTCTACTTCCTACTTCCCATGTCATTTAATTACCTGGCTCAATGATCCAATATTCTTTGAGAATCTATTTCACATATTGTGGAGATGCAAAAGTATCTGCAAGAAAGAAAAAAAATAAAATACCATCAAAGCTAGTGAGCACCAACAAAATTTGAGTCAGATGGTAGCAAGGTGAGAAAGATCCAAAGTTCAGTTCATATTTGCTCCGAAGTTTGCATTATCCCTAATACAAAGTAAGGAATTGAGTTGCATAATATCCAACATCTGCTTTCATCTATGCTTATAAATATTGACAATATTTTGCACATACTGATGAGAGTTCTAAATTTCATCCACTATGCACGTCTTTTTAAAATCTTACTTTAAAACTACGTCTTTTAGAATCTTAGTAAAAATTAAAAATCAGTTGCACAGCAAGAACCACCCAAACATTAAAAAAATATGTTTTAAAAGCAAGCACCCGATAGGGGATGAAAATCTGCCACATTATCAAATCATAAAGAAACTAAAATTCAGCAGCTGCTCAGATGCTGGTGAGACAAGCTGAGGTGAGGTTTGCATCTGTCAAAAATGGCATATTTGCTTGCTGAACATGTTTGAACATGTTATATCTTGTGATATAAAAGTTTGCCTGGATTAAATGTTGTGTTTGATTTTGTAACATGCACGTGCTATATATGTGTTTGCAAATGTGTGTGAATCTAAAATATTAAAATAACTTTTTTTTTTAGAGAAGGAACAGTAATTCTGTAAAGGACCCCCCCCCCAACATTTATGGATGCAATTGATCAGCCTTTTAAAAAATATTACTTTTAAAACATGCAATTTAGGTAGAAATCTGAGATGATGTCTATAACATTCAGGAGTCAGTATGACGATGTTTGGCATCTCTGTTTCATCTTGAAATAAGTGGTCTTGCAAGTAAATCCAACATTTTTTTCTCATTGAATAAACTGAATATTATACCACACTATCTGTGGTAGCTGATTGTATCTATATTTTATGTAGTTAGGTTAGACATTGCTGTATTTGTATTAGCACTAGTTTTGTATTTATTTTTATACACTTTTTATATTTGTATACCTTAATTTTTATATTTTATCAGGTCATGGTCATTTTTTTCTTGCTTATTTGTATTCTGGTCATGGTCTGTAAATAATGTAAAGTATCTGTGCCTTTATTCAGTATTGCTGTATGTGTGAATTAATGTGTGATTTCCAGATTCTAATTTCTTGTATGGCAACTAGTCTAGTCCAAAAAAAATCTCCCTTGCTGTAAATGTTAGAAAACAGGTTAAATTTATACATATCCATGTCTTTGCACTTGTTCATTCATGCACGTTGGTGTATACACACACACACACACACCAATTTGCATGAATGGGCAAGTGTGACATGGACACAAATGTTTGTCTTACAGTGAAATCACTAAATGTGATGGAAATAGGATTATTCATATTTTTACTTGAAAACCATTCTCTGATTTATTACATTTCTCCATGTTCTTACTTTTGCTAGGGCTGGGCCTGTAGCAGATTCTTAGAATACTTTACGATGCCTATTCAACTGAGGCAATTTTTGCTTTAGTAGGTTTCAAAGGAGTAGCTTTGTCTGTCTATTTTTGTGGCACCTTAAAGATGAACAAATGTTCCAGCAGAAACTTTTCAAGGACTGCAGTTCACTTTGTCAGCTCATTAATCTGAGCAAATGAGTAGATGATTCTCGTTCATAAAGGCTTATTGTGGATTTTTTTAAAAAAAAAATGGTGTTCTAATTAAAAAAAAAAGAATTGTATCATCTGTGTAACTACATTGGTTGCCTACCTCCTTCCAGGCACAATGCAAAGTGATGGTTGGCCCTGGTCACATGGCAAAGTTGCCACGGGATAGGCACAGATGGTGGGCGGATTATCCGGGTGCGATCACACCCCAACATCTGGGAAGTGGAGCGCACCCATGGCTTACCGCCAACAATGCGCGTTAAAAAACTAATACCTCCAAGGTACTAGTAAACGTTTACCACGGGCTGCCTCCAGACGCCCGTAGTGTGATCTCACCGGCACACGGCATTCCCCTCCGGTCCCTCATTTACCCACCGGCGCCAAGGGAAGGACCCATGGTGTGCCACCGGCGCGTCTGATCGCGTAATCGCGGATCAAACTGCACCGGGGCAATTAGCCACACCTCCCACCCGCGATATCCGGCCTGTGTGACTGGGGCCATTCTTATCTTTTTCCCCTATCAAATCACTGCAGACTTATGGTGACCCCGTAGGATTTTCAAGGTAAGAGACATTTAAAGGTGGTTTGCCATCGCTTGCCTCTGTGTAGCAATCCTGGTGTAGAGAGCCAGTTTGGTGTAGAGAGCCAGTTTGGTGTAGTGGTTAAGTGCGTGGACTCTAATCTGGGAGAACCAGGTTTGATTCCCCCACTCCTCCACTTGCACCTGGCTGAACGACCTTGGGCAAGCTGTAGTTCTGATAAGAGCTGTTCTTGAAAAAGAGCAGTTTCTGTCAAGAGCTCTCTCAGCCCCACCTAACTCACAGGGTGTCTGTTGTGGGGAGGGGAAGGGAAAGGAGTTTGTAAGCCACTCTGAGACACCTTTGGGTAGTGAAGAGCTTTTTTTTTAGGGGTATGGTACTTGAAGGATCTCATCTCCCATATTGTTTATCCTGGAAGCTGAGAGGATTGTGACAGCCATAGACAGGGATTCTTCAGTGATGGCACTTCACTTTTGGAATGCCCTCCCCTTGAGGCTTCCCTGGTGCCTACTTTATTTTCCTTGAGGCACCAGGCCAAAAATATTTCTCTTTTCTGAGACTTTTAAGGGTTTCCATCTTTGTTCCACTTCATATACTACTATGCCTCGGATTGCTTCAGCTGGCTGTTTTTATTGGCACTGGTTTTTTTTTAAGACTTAGATTGATTTATTGATATGATCTATTGGTGTTTTTTAAAAAAATGCTCACTGTATGATTTTATTTTATTTTTGTGAGCTACCTTGAGCAAGTCTGGAGAGGTGGTGTATAAATTTTCTAATTAATTAAATTTACCATTGCATGAACATTACTAAATTTTCCGTATCAGAAAAACTAGGTCCTCTTATTTCTGGCAGCCAACCAAATTTAACAAACAAATAAACTAGATTCCCCCCCCCCCAAGTTTCAACTGTGTGTCCTCTGACAATAAAATTGCCAGCAAGCAGCATTTGGGTTTTTTGTTTTTTGTTTTGTTTTTTACTACATGCGCTGCATGCCTGGGAAGAGTTACCTTCACTAATCACAAAGCTCTTTAGCTGTTTTTCACATTCTTTCTTTCAAGATGTCTTTAATGCCTCTATCGAGGAGCCTGGTATACTGCTGAGACACCACGGTTTATATTCTGTTATTGCTTGGTTGTTCCTTACCTCTTATATTGTGTTGTTTGCCTTATATTCCAAATACAGGTTGTTACTTCCTTGAGACAAAGGACTGTTTCCCCCCACCCATGTGCTTTAAGTGTGTTAAGTAGGTTAAATATCTTTTTAGAAGTGATTTCAAAGAAGGACCTTGTTTATGATTAGATGTTCTTAATTATCATCATCATCATCCTTATCACTAATAATCCATATAGGTGATTGGCATAATTGCAGATCAAGGTGGGTAGCCGTGTTGGTCTGTAGCAATACAACAAAGTTAGAGTCCAGTGGCATGCTCACGGAAGCTCACACCTTGAATAAAACTTTGTTGGTCTTAAAGGTGCCATGGGACTCTAACATTGGCATAATTGCAGTTTAAAATAAATTCCACTCATTCTAACATTCAACAGCCTTGAATACTGTCATCTTGATTGTTTCAGCAGCAATATTTGGGAAGAACATTATTCGTACACACATTATTTAAGCCTGCTGGTACATGTTACTTTATCTTTTTAAAATCTATTTTTTGTATATATGTGTTTATCTTGTGTTTATTTTGTGTGCATGTGTGTTAAATAATTGAGTGAGCAAATAAGAGAGAGTGCAATTAAGAAATTAAAAATGTAAAGGATTGTAATATTCATATTTTATAAATGTTTTAAAGCTGGGATGGGATCTATTTACTTATAAAGCAAATTATGTTTAGTTTGTATGGAAAGTTAATTTTATTCTTTACTGCTTTTCATTACTGCTGACCTGAGGAGAGCAATCCTGTCTTATGCCTGAGCTGCAGCTGCTGGTTGACACATAACTACAATGGTGCTAGTCTTTTATCTATGGGGATAAGTTAAGGGTGGCCAGCTGAAAAGTACGCAGACGTAGAGTGATTTCAGCAAAGCGTACTTTATTTGATCAGGAACATGACGACTTTGGCCGGCTCGCAGGCCGGCTTATATTCACTGAGAAACTGCCACCCCAAATACCCCCCCCCACTTCCCAATAGGTTATTTACATTGGCCGAGAGTCCCATAGGCTCTCGGCCGGGAACCTAGCCCCCTGATTGGAGCAGGCTAGGATCTGCATAGTCCATTGTTTCTTGGAGTGAAGCTCGATGTTTGTGCCTGACCGCGTGGAATCCAAGCCGGCCACATGGTCTGGACTGGATACATTATACCAGCAGACAAATTTGGTGGGTTTGCAGTGTTTTCTGAGCATAACCAGAGTAACGTCCATAGCAACCACACCACTGCAGTCAGTGGAGGCGTTGTGCAGAGGCAGTGGCACTGTGATGGACAGGGCAGCAAGAACCAATCAAGGGTCATGTGACAAGGGGGTGGAGTCCAGCATCCATCTCAGGCAGGGGGCGGAGAGGGGCGGGCCACAGGAGATCTACTTGTTGTCAGCAGCGTGCACACACACCCTTAAAGGGACCAAATCCTGCCAGTAGATCCAGGCACCTGACAGTGGGGAAAAGATTTGGGCTGTTTGTCCCATGGGCATCCACAGCTGCCTTAATGTTCACACAGAGGAAAGTGTCCCCAAGGGCAGAAGGGGAAAGGGGTTTGTTATTGATACCCTATGCATTTGCGGGTGTCCTTTGCTCACCAGCAGGTGCACTTCGCAGCAACCTAACCACATTGTTAAGGGCACTCTCATACCACCCCTGCCAGTGGTGGAGCAGGAGAGGAACCCACTGGGTTCAGATGTGGGGACATGCAACACCACCCTCAGATCCCCCAATTGCCTCCTCAATGAGGCATAAGTGGTGTGGGGCTGGAATAGCCGTCATTTCACTCTGAACACTGTCATTCCACTTCCAGAATTATCAGTGCCCAGAGACTGTCATTTGAAATCTATTCTGCAGTCATCATTACCTCCATGTGTGGGAATACATTGCAATGGAACCCCATGGAGGTCATTTGGTATTCCTGGCTGCCAGTGTTCTCAATGGGCAATCCTGTCAGTTGCTTTAGAACATCCCCTCTTGATGCATTCCTGTCTGTCCCCAGTGCCCTGTGTGACATCAGCAGCCCCTCCAGGTGCCTGCCAGCTGCCACCACAGACACAGCCAACCCCTCCCGTGCCCCAGGAGAAAGCATCCCTCCCTCCTGGTAGGACTGTAGCTGCTGCTGCTCAGTTGCCATCCTGGGGCCCCTGCAAGGGCTCTGACTCCCTTGCTACAGCATGCAGGATCCGACTCAGATGCCCGCCTCCCCTACCAGTGCCCTTTCCACCACCCCCACCAAAGACATCAGGTCAGCCCACTGCATTGACTACCCCCCAGCCACTGACTCCAGGGACCCCCGTGATCCCCTGCCCCCTCATTGCTACCTTTACAGATGTCTTCCCCCTGGATGACAGAAGCCCCCTCCCTCCAAGAGCAGACACACAATTATGAGCTTAATTCATTCACACTATTCATTGCCCACCTTTCTCCTGCCATGGGGACCCCAAGTGGCTTATATCATTCCCTTCTCTTCTGTTTTATGCTCACAACAACCCTGTGAGGTTGGTTAGGCTGAGAGTATGCAACTGGCCCAAGGCCACCCACCTGGCTTCCATGGTACAAGTGGGGATTGGAATCTGGATCTCCCAGATCCTTGCCTCACACTCTAACCACTGCACCAAGCTGGCTCATTCACCCAAACCACAACCCCCCGACCCCTCCCCACTTCATACAGCAGCCTGCAAAGTAAGGGAGGGAACCTGTTGTTAGATCAGCTCTGGAGGTGCTGCTGCATCCCTGCTATGTTTGGCAGAGGACTACGACCAGTGGCACTTGCAGAACCACCCAAGGCACCCAAGAGCCGTCCCTTCTGGATATGTCATTAGGCAGCCCTCAGAGGGAGTCACAGATGGCGTGGGGAGGCAGTGGGGTGGGGAGAGGTGTGGAGCTCCTGTCATGTAGTCAACACCAAACAGACAGAGACACAGTTGTGGCACAACACAGACTTTATTGAACTGCAAATCATGGTGAGGTGAGAAGATTCCACTTGCTACCTCCCTGGGGCCATGGGGAAGAGGACCGAGGATTCCCAGCACAGCATGCATCTAAGTGGGATGGAACTGCAGGTGGAACTTGGAAGGGCTGGCTCATGAGAATGCTCCCCTCCAAAGAGGAGGGCTGGGATAACAGACTGAGCAAAGTTGGGCGGGGGGAAGGCAGGACTAGCCCACAAGTCTCCCAGTTGAATCTTCACCTGCAGGAAAGCAAAATGGAGATGCATGCAGCCATGGCAATTGGGCATGAGTGCCATGTCAGGCTCAGCCATGGATGTGTTGTCCTGACAATGGGGGAGGGGGGTTCACTGTGAACCCCCACTGAGGCACATGATAGTAGAAGAAGAAGAGAATAGATTGATTTATACCCCACCCTTCACTACCCAAAGGAGTCTCAGAGCGGCTTACAAACTCCTTTCCCTTCCCCTCCCCACAACAGACACCCTGTGAGGTAGGTGGGGTTGAAAGAGCTCTGAGAGAACTGCTCATGAGAAAACAGCTCTAAAAGACCTTGTAACTGACCCAAGGTCACACCAGCAGCTGCATGTGGAGGAGTGGGGAATCAAACTCAGTTCTCCCAGATTAGAGTCTGTGTTTCCAAGCTACACCAAAATACCATCTGAATTATACTCACCTGTCCTGTGTTGAAGTGCTCAGGGACTGCTGGCGATTCATCCACAGCAGCAGTTGCATCTGCTGTCAAGGCTCTGATTCTGCAAGGAAATAAGTCAAACCTGGTGAGCTGATTCATCATGTACAGTGGAGCAGCTGCTAGACTCCCTCCCTCAAGCCACTGACATGCCCTGTCCTCTGCCGAGGGTGGGAAATGGGCAAATAACAGAGCGTTCCACCCCCCACCCCCGCAGATCTCCTGGGAAACTTTCCTGGGATCTTTTCCCAGGGCATGTCAGGGGCCATAGTGCTGCATGACCATGGTTTGTGCTGTCTGTGAAGAAATGCATTTTGGGTTGGAGGTCTGAACTGAGTAAAACCTTTACCAGGGGTTTAAAAGTTTTCCTCTCTGGACAGATAACAGGCAGGAAGGGGGAAGTCAGTTCAATGGCCTCACTCCTGTGTTGAAGTGCTCAGGGACTGCTGGCGATTCATCCACAGCAGCAGTTGCATCTGCTGTCAAGGCTCTGATTCTGCAAGGAAATAAGTCAAACCTGGTGAGCTGATTCATCATGTACAGTGGAGCAGCTGCTAGACTCCCTCCCTCAAGCCACTGACATGCCCTGTCCTCTGCCGAGGGTGGGAAATGGGCAAATAACAGAGCGTTCCACCCCCCACCCCCGCAGATCTCCTGGGAAACTTTCCTGGGATCTTTTCCCAGGGCATGTCAGGGGCCATAGTGCTGCATGACCATGGTTTGTGCTGTCTGTGAAGAAATGCATTTTGGGTTGGAGGTCTGAACTGAGTAAAACCTTTACCAGGGGTTTAAAAGTTTTCCTCTCTGGACAGATAACAGGCAGGAAGGGGGAAGTCAGTTCAATGGCCTCACCTCAGCAACCTCTTGAGAAATGCCCATTGGTCTAGCTAGAGACAATGGGATGGTCCAGTCTCCCTCCCAAGCAGGGAACAGATATTTGGAGGATTTAATTCTAGAAGGACTTTAGGGAGAAACTAAAAAAAAAGCTTCCTTGATCAATTTAAGTCTAGAAGGACTTTAGGGAGAAACTAAAAAAAAAGCTTCCTTGATCAAGCCTGATGTGGTCAGTGGGTGCAGGAACAGATATGATAAAACTCGCTGGAGGAAGGAGGGAAGGTTCTTTTGTGCTGATTCTATCAAAGCAAACAGAACTTTTAACTGAGGTCTGGAGGAAGCAGCCATTACCATGTGCTGGCCTGCAAACTAGAAGGAAGTGTGAATGAAATGGAACTCCAGTAAATATCTGTAATTTTCTAAGCTAAGGAGCTTGTCTTATATTTAATAACTGATAGGGCATGTATAGAAGGCGGGATAGAGGAATTGCATTTTACCCTTTTCTTTTGAACCCCTTGCTCAATTTGGTGCTGTGCTAAGAATATGATTGTGAACATTTTCTTTTTAATAAATGCTTTTAAACTTTTTATTCTGGTAGTGGTTCTCTGTGCCACACAGACCTCCACCATCTTGGACATGCTACTTTAAAAGAATCACCAGGGGGAAGGGGAGAGCAGTCAGTTGGCAAGTGGCTACTCCCTTAGTGGTGCACAAGGCAGCAGGCTGTCCCCACTGGGTAGTGGAAGACAGAGTCAAGGCCTCAGAATGTGGAAGGGAAGCTAGGAGTCCTGACCCTAGGTAAAGGTTTCCCTTGATCAAACGCTAGTCGAATCCAACTCTAGGGGGCAGGGTTCATCTCTGTTTCCAAGCCATTGAGCCAGTGCTGTCCAAAGACATTTCCATGGTCATGTGGCTGGCATGACTAAATGCCAAGGCACACAGAATGCTGTTACCTTCCCACCAAAGCGTTACCTATTTATCTACTTGCAATTTCTTGCTTTTGAACTGCTAGGTTGGCAGGAGCTGGGGCCAGAGAGGGGAGCTCACACCGTCACGCGGCACTCGGGTCTTGAACTGCTGAGCTACAGACCTCCTGGTCTGCAGCTCAGCATCTTAACCTCTAAGCCACCGTGGCCCCTACCAGTGGGCAATTTCTACAAAATTCAGGTGGTGGCAGTGGTTGAACTGAGAGGAAGAAAAACCCTCCAGGTGTTGGGAAAACCCAGGAGTGCAGGGTGAAACAGGGTCTGCAGGTTAGAGCAAGACTGTTCTGCCACTCTGCCCCTGCATGAACTCAATGCTGGGCTTAAGTGAAGGAGGTGCTGTTGCAGCACCCAGTCTCAAATGAGCAGGTTTGGGATCCTTGCCCTTGCTTATCTGTCAGTGCATGGATGCCTCTTTTGGTCAAGCCTCCAAAGATGGAGTACCTGTTGGGGTTCTGAAATGGGAGAGGTCAGCCACAAAGTATGGACTTTGCCCTCCTGCTTGGGTGTGAGTGCTAAGTGCATGCCCCTCTCTTTGCTTTTCCCACTGCCAAAGTGTCTTGCTGTTTGCTTTAAGTCTGCACAGCAGGGAACTTTGAGTTGCAAGATGTCCTGGCTGAAGTTTTTTGTGGGGGGCACTAGTGGGTGCTTGAGCATCCTAGGGAGGGAGGTGATTGACCAAACCTGTAGTAGGCATCCTGAGCTCCTTCGAGCCTAATTGGTGTTGCTGCAGCGGGGGGGGGGGGCTTCATTTTTCAGTTCCATTGGTGCCTATGGGCCACACCATATTTTTTGTTGGTGTAACTTTCCACCTCTGGCAGAGGCATTCCCAGGCTGAAAGGGCTCAGGGAGCCAACTAATGGGCCATGCCCCCCAAACTGCCCACAACTACACCAGCACAGGAGCCTAACCCTTGGTTGCAGCAGGCCTGTAGCTAACGTGGGGCCCATGGAGCCCGCCCCCTCCTCTGGTTTTGCAGGCCCCTATCCCAATCCTCAGCTCCCCCTCCATCCCTCTGGCCCCCTCAGCCCCTGATCATTCTGAGCCGGCATCTCCCTGTTTGAGCTCATCTGCGACAAACTGAGTCCCTTTAGGACCCAGCAGCAACTGGTGGTTGACTGAGTCAAGGGTGTAGACTTTCCAATTTCCCGGGGGGGGCTGGGGCTGGGCCAGAGGCATGAGTCTCTTTAGGACCCAGCAGCAACCAGTGATTGACTGAGTCACACACACATTGGTCGGATTTCAGCAGTTCACTCCTCCTGTTGGATTTTATGTGGCAGGCTTCGGAAAAGATTTCGGCTCAGGGAGGAAGCTTGATCCCCGCTCTCCTTTTTTAAATATAAACAGGGCAGCTTTCCTAGACCTTTAAGTGTCTATTAATGTTAGGATTCTGGCTCGCCTCAGAGGAAGGCTGTAGTGGGGGCTGTGTGGGTGCACACCAAGCAGACCCCCCTCGCCCTGGAGCCTTTGGTGTAATTAGCTGGTGGGGCCCCCAAGGCCCCCTCCCCCCAAAATCCCTAGCTATGGGGCTGGGTTGCATCAACAGGCAGCTGCTGTGGGCTTCGGCCGGTTTGCAGGAGCAATGGAGTGGTGTTGGGGGCCTGCACCATCAACTGGCCCTAACACTGGCATCTCTCAGCCATACGCTAATGCAAAGGTCAGTGGGCTCCCTGAGCACTTCCCCCTCTTAGGACTGCGCTGTAAACTACTTTGGGGAAATATTTTATATGGAGAGTATGCAAATGTAATGTCTATGCTTGAAATATAGGCCCCCACTTTCTGAGTCAGGTTCCTTGTTATGACTTGGGGGGGGGGGACACATACACCAAGCAAATCAGGTTTTCTTGCCAAGTCATAAGGGATCCACTGACGGGCTATGGTCTAATTGTGGGATACTAAGCCTTCTAACTTACTATAACCATTGCATTTTGTCTTAAAATGTATAACATTATATAAATTCCTTCTTAAGAACACTGCCATTAAATGGTCACAGGTTTATAGATTCTGGATTTATTAACTGCAATTAGCCTTTATAGCGGAATACACACCCTATGCAGTATTCTACTAAATACAATCAAAGCTTTGTTCCTTGTTATGACTTGATGGAGACCACTTGATTATGGAGACCACTCAAACACATGGCACCCAAAGGGCAAGCACCTCCCCCTCCACCACCATACCTCTGGAACTTTGGGGACATTTGTGCCTCTCTCCTGCCTCTCCATCTGACCAACTTGATGACTATGGCCATTCCTGGGCTTCTGACATCTGGTGCTGCCAGTTGATGTCATCCCCAGGTGCCTCCCCTCCCCCCCCCCTGTTGGCAGAGTTTAAACATGCAGAGAAACAAAGCACCGACTGTTTAAAGAAAATAAAGAAGAAATAAGCTCTGATAGAACAGAGGAGAGGGAGAGAGGCTTAAGTAACTGACCAACTGCTGTCAGCACGTTTTGAAACTCCACTGGCGATTCTCTCTTTCAACTATATGGTATGCAACTATGAGAGAAGGTGATCGGGTATTCCTCTTTGTTGTTTGGGTTTTTCTCTGTAAAAGCATTAAGAAAATACCAGTTCAGTTCTGTTTTGTTTTCACAGTTCTATGTCTTGAGAAATATGGAGCTAATCTTGCCCTTATACTACACTTCGCAAAATATTTTTGATTCATAAGTAGGTAGGGTTTTTTTTTTTGTTACTTTATGATGTTTTGCAGCAATGTCAGTTGGTTTGTAACACATGGCATGTGTTGTAGTACATTGTCCATTATATATTTTGTAAGTTTTTTATCTCCATCATAGAAAACGGAGGTTGTAAGACCTGATGAAGTCGTACAGAAATGGGATTCTTCTTACCGGCTCCCCGTAGACTTGCAAGCTTCATGTTGTGATCCTGGCAACTCCTCGAAGTGTCAAAACTAGAGATGTAAAATTTCTGGAAATTTTGAAGCTCGGAAAAACCCCCAGATTTTTTCCTACTTTTTTTTTTAACATAAATTTTTGGAAAAATTTCTTTTCCAGATTGAAAGTCATTCTGTTACTTTA
>NW_015163648.1:343558-374078 GCF_001447785.1 Gekko japonicus | reverse complement strand
TCTCTCGCCCTCCTGTCCCCTGTGGCAGCGGCGAGGCAGTTTGCAGAGTGTTCCCTGTGCATGCGCAGGGGATACTCTTTTACTTTTGGGGGGATTTAAATATCCTCCCAATATTTTTTCACCTTTTCAGATTTTTGTGCACACCTGGGGATTGCCCCAAGTGTGCAGGAAAATCTCCCTGCCCCCCAGGTGCCCCCGATGTGCGGATTTAGATATCCACACACAGGGGGCGCCTTTTGCTATTAGTATATAGATAACTATGGACATTTTTACTTGGCATGAAATTATCACAACTACCATATTAAAAATATAGTGTATCCAAACAATTATTACAAACAGAATACCCACCCACATGCAAAAACAAAACTGAAACCTTTTTCTTTTCTTGTGACTAAAGGAAGAAATGCATCTTGTTCTTGCATTGGAGAGTTCAGTTTGTAACCTAAGACTTGCTTGTCCTCAGTGCACAGAATTTAGATCAATCTGATACCATACATATTTTTAGAAATGATTTGGAAAATATTTGAACACCTTGTCTTAAAATATTTTATTCATCATGTTAAAATAAAACATTCCATAATCATTTTTTTCCTTTTCTTTTCTTTTTAAAATTTTTCCAATTTTTCAGAAAAAAATTTAAAAAGGCTTCAGGAAAAAAAACAGAAAAAACCTGCATTTTCCCCCTGAATTTTTCCATTATTTTTTTTTCCAGGCCTTCACATCTCTAGTCAAAACTCTTGTAATATTTTATGAGTTTTGGTTTTTTCCATATTATTTACGTTTGTGAATGCATTGTACCTCTACAACAACTGACACAATACAAATATTGTTTATATGTTTATTTCAATCTTAATATACAATTCATTGCACATGGTGCTTTAATATTTGAATATTGCCTTCCACACTGTGGTCCTTTTGTTATATTAACATCTGCTGTGAGAGACAGGAACAAAGGGGGAAGGGCTCAGTTGGAGCAGGAAGTTTCCAAAGAGCCAATCAGGAGATAGGAAGGACATAATTTGAAATTGTGGGAAGTCCCAAAGCTAGCTATGTGAACTAGCAGTCCTTCAGCTGTCCCTATAGGCCATTCTTCTGATCTTTTTCAAGTAGGTGCACTATAGTCCTTGTATATTCCAACATCAGTCTGAGTTGTTAGGAGCCAGCTCTTCTGGAGGGCTCCCAAGCAGCTTGGCTGCTTCTCTCCTGCTTCATAGGACAGCTGTTTTGGGTGCAAAGGGGAAGGGTTCTACCACGTGTGTTGTCAGCATGGTATTCTCAATAAAGTGGAGCTTGGTCACTTTGTATTCTTGTAGCAGATATTTGCTAGTGAAATGGCAGCATGGATTTGGGGGGATGGGGGAGATTTTGTGATTGCCATAAAAATATGTTGCAAGGGGGTATGCACATTAGGCTTACCAAATCTCGCAAAATCACGGTGGGGATCTGCATGTCTTCACAGAATCCGTGCTGCGGGGACGGCAAGATGCGTTGCACCGCCGTCACCAGGACATGATGCTACACGTCACTCTGGCAACAGGGCTGTTTGGAGCCCTATTGCCAGAGCGACACGTAGCGTCACATCCTGGCGACGGCGGGTGCAACGCGTCTCGCCGTCCATGCGGCATGGATTCTGTGAAGACATACAATCCCCTGCCATGACTTGGCAACCCTAATGCACATGGTGAGAATAATTCAGAGGGCAAGAGATAAGAAGTCACCTGTGCTGAAGCTTGGAGATTTCAGGAACAGATTCTCTGGCTTGCTGTGCGGTGGAGCACAGGTTTAGGCTGCAGAAGAAACCAATCCAATAAATAAAAGGAGCTCAGTAAAGCTAGGTGCAGGCAGAGTTTGTTATAATGAAGAGAGACAGGTTCTGTTCAGAGCTGACTTAAAAGGACAACTCTGAAATCCTTTGTCCCTGTAACAGGAGTGAATAGTAGGTCTCTTGGGTTCATACACATAGCAGCAATCAACTCTGTTTTTCTGAACAAAAAAAATCCCTTCTGTGTACTCCTGTCAAGATTTCAAATGTTCAGAAGAATCAATGCTATCCCACCAAACTGAACTATCCAGGGAAGAAAAACAAATTCCCTTGAAAGTGGTGATAAACTGTATTAGCAATAGCAAGGAAGGTAACATCATTCATTGACTTTCTTGGCATCCCAGAGCAGAAATCATTGCATGTGTTTGCAAGGAGTAAACACTAGAAAGGGAATCACAAATGAAATGCCACATTTTCCAGAGTGATTCAGTAAATTATGGGAACTAATACTATGTGACGACAGGAGATGAAATTAATGAGCTTAATTCCTGAAGCAATAAAGACAGTGGCAGACAATGCGGCACCTACATCAAATATCTCTATTGATCTTGGACAGTATGGTGGTCTAGTTGCTAGGTGACCACATTCTAAAAGGGACACAACTTCAATTCTTTAAAGATCTCTTAAGCAGATAGAAGTTCCTCAGGTGCAGTATCAATCACGACTAATGATGCAGGAAACTGCAGATTCATATGTTAAAACATTATTGGAGAAAGTATCAGTTCTAGGCTGTATGAGAGGGAGTCAGTAAAGCAGAAAGTACATCCCAGAACTTGTGACACTGCAAATGAAACTACAGGTTTTATGTTTAGCTTGAAGACCCACAACAATTTGAATGTGACCAACCGCAGCATAGAGAGCACGTGCAGCCTATGTTGTGGACAGTGATGGCAACAGAAGAATATCATTTGGAGACTTTTTTGGAAAAGAAAGAAGGCAAACCAAAATATTATTTTTCCTCTAGGCTTTTGGAGTGTTGCACCATTTTCACAATTTGGAATAATTCCTATTTTCTTGTAGGGTTTTATTTTCTTGGTGTGTTTTTAAATATTGTATTGGCTTTGAGATTATGCATAGTGAGTAGAAGGCTCTTGAGGCTGGGGATATTTCCTACCTCCCAAAAGCTAGAGGTTGGGGGAGAACACTGTATACAAATTGCCATGTGGAGAGGGACCTGAAGAAAGGGAGCAATCAGAAAAAATCATCACTCATCCCTGTTGCCTGCCAGAAAATCTGCTCCACTGGGCTTCCTCCACCACTTTAATCCAGTTCCCTATTTCTAATTCCTATGCTGCACAGAATGTTGTCCCTTAAGCTCCCTCAACACCCAGGGCCAGAGTTTTTGGGGTCACATGCAGTGTTTCCTCTAAGCTGAGTTAGTGTGAGCTAGCTCACAGTTTTTTAGCCTCTGGCTCACACGTTTTAGCCTTAGCTCAGGAAGGATGGCTCCAGGGCAAACTAATTAATGTAGCAGCCAAATCATTCACTCACAACTTTAATGCCAGTAGCTCACAAAGTAGAATTTTTGCTCACAAGACTCCACAGCTTAGAGAGAGCATTGGTCACATGAAGCTGTTGGGTGAGGGGGTGGGAAAGATCCACTTCTGTGATTATTGTTGTGCACACACTTCACATAATACAAACCATTGTTTTTATGGTGCTTTTAATTGCTTTGTATGGAACAGTGTAGCTTTTCCTACATTTTTATGAAATTGGTGAATTTGCCTGGGGAGACTTTGCCATCTAGGCTGAGCTCTTCTTCCTGCTCAGCCTCACCCCGGATGTGCTGACGGGTTCTGCCTTTTGCCTCAGTGGTCTCCTTGTCATAATATGCTACCGTGGCTAACAGAGGTTTATTAATGGGGCAGTACTGCACAGAGATGTCACCTGTGAAACCCCAACTTCATTTCAGAGTTTTGACATCCAGAAAGGGTAGTTGCCAAATGCAGTTTAGGGGTGCTACTGGTTCTTGGACTCACTGCCGTGCTTACTCCCCTCTGTGATACTGTATGTACAAAGTCTGCCTCTATTTATGTTTGCCAGAAAAGCTGTGATATCAACAAACCTTTGCAGTAAAGTTACATCCATTTTGAAAGGTAGTTTAATAATTCATAGCTGTGTAGTTGTCACAAAACTACAAAGCTATGCATTATTAAACCAAGACTGGAACACGTCAAAATCAGGCAGCTTAACTATGGGTCAAAGTAGGTGTTGGGAGTTCTGTGTTTGAAGCTTCCAGGTGTTTTCTTCTTGTAAATAGCAATCAGTTTAGAGGGCAACCACATTGTGGGGATGGGGTGAGGTTTTAACTTGTTTTCCCCTAAGCTCTGTTCCTAACTGAAATGGCCCCACAGAGCTGGCACTGTTCTGTTGGACTAAAGATACAGACACAGTGCGGCAAACAGCGACTCGATTAGGTCATTTCAGGTAGCAAAACAGTGTAGAGGAAAGGGGATTGTGGCACTGGAGAGAGTGCAATTCCAGTCTGAACCCCTGCACAGCTGCTACTTACAAGGGGGAAAAATAGGGGTGTGCATTCTGGAATTCCTGATAGATACAAAAAAGCACTGTTTTGGGTTGTTGCCATGATTCTCCAAAATGGTTACATGCATCTAGGATTCTTAGGCATTATGAACCCCCCTGCCCAAATAATCTGTGTAGTTTTACATTGGGGGGGGGGCTTGCCACTATCATCAGCAGGCATCTGATTTTTCTTTGATTCTCTGAATTTTCCATCAAGTGGCATTTCTCTCTTCCAGTTGGATCCAAATGGGTGAATGTTACCAGCCTGGGGAATGTCGCTCCCTGCTGGTACAAAGTAAGGTGCCGGGCCTGGCACAGCTGTGAGTCTAGCTGGATCCTTCTTTTCCCCCCTTCCAGTTCACGGCTCTGCAGCTAGGGATGGCTTGGGGGTACCTTATTCAGGGGGCCATAGAACTGGACCCCTTAGTTCAATTTGCTTGAAACCTATGTGCGGGTGTCTTTAGTAGATAAACAGCTTTAAGTCCCCTGCAATTTCAGTGTCATTTGGTTGAAAATATCCACTTCAGACCCCTCCCTACCCCCAATTTTCCCCAAAGGGAACAGTGAGAACCAAATAATTCTGGAATCCTGGAGAAACCTGAACCTGAATCCCAAAATGCTACTAGGAGACCTGAATACCCTTGAATACCAGTATTCATGCCTTTTCTGAAATTCAAATAATTAAAAAAAAGGTTTCTTCCCCCTGGTGCACATCTCTAGAAAAAGCTTTTGAGCTCAGAATATTGGCATCTGCTCCACATTGACTTGAGGTGAAAATAGAACTTTTGTTGTTACTCACTAAGGGACATTGCTTTTAGGAGAACAGTAGGATTTTTTTTTAATGCAGGTATTGCTTCTGTTGATCTAGTCCCCATACAGAGTGTATTTAAAATTCGTGATTCCAAAGAGAGATTCGGTGGGTTTTTCTAGCTTCAGTGAACTGCCGAAAGAACTTCAGCTTACAAAACGTAGCCTACAAAACATGGAGAAGAAATGGTCTGAGCATTGAAAAAGTTTCCTATTAGTCCTGTCACCAAAGGGCTTTGCATCCTCATTCACATTTTACATCTGCGTCCCACACTAGACCAATTTTGTAATCACTTACTAACATTTCCCTTTATTTCAAACAGTGATTTTAGATCCCATTAGCATTTATCACATCAGCAGGATTGTCTTCCTGTGTTCCCAGAGGTGGTTACTGTGCCGGAGAGACCTAATAAGCTCTCTTGTTGGTTAATAAGTTGCCTGAGGCAAATGCAAGCTGTCTACAGCTTCTAACCTAGATCTTGCAGTGATGGATACCAGCAATGGAAGAGCTTAATAGTGGGGGCAGGGGAAAAGGTCTTCAACATGCCTTGAAAAACCACATTTCTTGTTTTTTCTTCTTTGACGCTTTGCTTTCCTGTAATGGCACAGAAACATAATTGGGCATATTCACCACGTGTCTATCCCCTGTGGCAATGGAGACATTGCTATTTATATTGTAGTAGGGTTTTTAAAAACTCTTATCATGAATAGAGCCTGTGTAGGCAGCCCATGCACCCCTTCCTCCATTAGTCCCAACTACACTGAAGATCAGAGGCAAATATATTTTGCAGAAACAGGCCTTGATTATTGTGCTTTATTATACCACTAGGAATAAGGCCTGTTGTGGAAATACATACAACGAGCTCTAGAAAAAGGCTCTGGGTGGATGCCCTGGTCTTTGACACTCGGCGTCAATTTGCTGTGGTGACCTCAGCAGGGTATAATGAAACAGAGCTTACCGTTTTCTTCAGGAGAACTTTGCCATCTGAAGAGCAGTTGTAATTCTGAGTGATCTCCAGCCCTCCCCTGGAGATTGGCAACAGTGGTTCCCCAGGAGGGAATGGCTGGTTTGGAGGGTGGAGTCTATGGCATTGTACCTGTCAGAGGTCCCACCACTCCTCAAACCCCACCCTCTCCAGGCTCTGCCCCTCAAATCTCCAGGAATTTCCCAGCCTGGAGTTGGCAAGCCTATCTTCTTCCCAGCCAACCATCAACCTACCTTTATGTGCTCCTCTGACTCCAATTCCTCCCCCCTCCCTCCTGGAGAGCAGTTGTGATTCTAAGTGATCTCCAGCCCTCCCCTGGATGTTGGCAACAATGGTTCCCCAGGAGGGAATGGCTGGTTTGGAAGGTGGAGTTTATGGCATTGTACATGTCTGAGGTCCCACCCCTCCTCAAACCCCACCCTCTCCAGGCTCCACCCCTCAAATCTCCAGGAATTTCCCAGCCTGGAATTGGCAACCCTATCTCCTTCCCAGCCAACCATCAACCTACCTTTATCTCCCCTTCTGACTTCAGCTTTCCATCTCCTCTCCCCTCCCTCCTGAATAGCAATTGTATTTCTAAGTGATCTCCAGTCCTTCCCTGGAGATTGGCAACAATGGTTTCCCAGGAGGAAATGGCTGGTTTGGAGGGTAGGCCTTAGCACTGTATCTGTCTGAGGTCCCACCCCTCCTCAAACCTCACCCTGTCCAAGCTCCACCCCTCAAATCTCCAGGAATTTCCATACCTAAAGTTGGCAACTTTATCTCCTCCCCTCTCAGCAGCCTCTTCCTAGGCAAAGTTCTGTCTTTCTTGTTAGTGGGGAGCAAAGCAGCTTACTTCATTCTCCTCTTCTACTTTGTGATATGTACAGCAACCCTGCAAGGTAGGTTAGGCAGAAAGTCTGTGGCTGGTCCAAAATTACCCAGGCAGCTTCCATAGGGAGGCTCCTGCTAAACAGGAGCAAGCAGCCAGGGCTAGTAAAGTATTGCCAGTCAGGAGGCATGAAGTCACCCTAAGAGTGCCGGCAGGCATAGGGTTGCCAAGAAAGACAGATTGATGCAAAGGAGGATGGGAAAGTCTCCATATATCTATTTTCCCTTAAATTGGTTTTGATGCCAGCAGAGTGAGAATATGCGTTTCCCTACAGTAGGAACCAAAGCAACTGACATCATTCTCCTCTCCCCAGTATGATCCACACAACAAACCTGTGAGGTCTGTTAAGGTAGAAAGTCTGTGAATGGTCCATAATCCCCCAGGCAGCTTTTATAACATGAACCTGGGACCTGCAAAACATCTTCTGAACAGTGCTCATTTCCTGCTGGAGCTCACTGAAGCTTCGCTCAAGCAGAAAGGAGCCCAGGAGGTGGCCACATGCAACAAGCCCCGCCCCCTGCTCCCAGCAGCCCTAAGTCTGGCCCTGCAGGCTGAGGCTGCTGCTGCTCCACTCGGGTGTGCCTGTGCGCTCCTGGTCCCGGTGGACAAGGCCCAGGAGTACAAGCAGAGGGAGGGACCAGCATTGAGACTTCTGGTTTTGGCTCCTTGAATGGCGGCCGCATTCTCCCGGAGGTCTGGGAGACACGTGCTTTGAATCAGCAGATGGGAGGGGGTGCGATGGTATGCATCCCCCCCCTTGCGTTGGGCTCTTAGCCATGGGGTGCTTGGAGGGCCTTTCCTACAGCAAACAGCTGGCAAAGGGGGGGGCGATCCCTGCCCCAACAGTCCCGCTGCTGATTTCCAGAAATGGATGCAGGGATGCACACTGGGACAAGCACTTGGTGGCTGGGCGAGTAAAGCGTGAAAGGCGAGTTCTACGTTGAAAAGTGTGTGATTGTATAAGCGAAGACACCAGAAAGCAAACTGAAACCTCCCCTTAACAAATTGAGGGGGGGAACTCCCCCTCAAAAAGAAAAAAACTGAACTGATAAATGAAGTTATAAGGGGGGGCGGACTGCATCACTGAATTGACTGTAATAAGGAACTTTGGAGAACTTACCAAGCGTATTTGAAGGATCTTGAGACTTTGATAACTTTTTCTAAAAAGTAAACAATTCTCAAACATGGCGCCTCCGAGGAGGGAGGAGAAGGACAAGCAATCGAAACTGAAGTTCCCTGCCGGAAATGCCAGCCCAGTGAGTTCTGTTCCTAGACAGGACAGTACCAAAGACTTCCAAAGTATGCTGACTGAGGCTGTGTGCCCTCTGCTGGAACAAATGACATCACTTCATAAAAAGTTCGATGCACAACAAAGCCAATTAAATGAAACTACAAAAAAGACAGAGAAAATGGTGCAAGAGCTTAAAGAAGTGGATGCCAATACCCAGAAGCTTAAAAAACAAATGCAGGTGATGGAAAAAAGAGAGCAACTGATGAGGCTCAACTTTTACAGCTGCAAATGGAAAAGGCAAGCTACGTCTTAAGATTCCAGGGGGTTCCTGAAGCAAAAGGAGAAGACCTGAAGCAGATTATGTGTGATACATTGGGTCCGGTTGCAGATTTAAAAGCGGATTTTCTACAAAACGAAAAAGATTTGATCTATAGATCGTATTCTGACTATATAAGAAAGAATAATTTGCCTGGCGAGATTGTGGTGAGATTCTCCAGGAGACAAGTAAGAGACCAAGTATTGAAAGCAACAAATGGAGCCACCCTGAGAATCAAAGACAAAGAAATAAAAGTTTTGAAGGATATTCCATTTGAAGTAAGGAAGAAGAGAAAGAAATACAGAGACTTGGCGCTGTTCTTAATGAAAAACAATGTCCCATACAGATGGAGTGTTCCTGAATGCATGCTCTTCAAATTTAAAGACAAGAAAGAAAAAAATGACTCTGTTCCAAAGGCATGCGAATTTCTACATCAACATGTAGGTCCAACAGGTGAAGAGGATAAAGATGAAGATGGCAGCAGCAAGGGAAGTGAAGAAGAAGGAGTACTGGCACCTTCTGATGAGGACTCAGTTTCTGAACTTGGGGAGGCTGCCCCTAAACCAAGCTATCAATTGAGAAATAAAAAGGATAAAAAATGAGTTGTGATTTTTCTCTAGATTCTGTTTTAAATGAATTTAAATAATTTCTCTATATAGATCTTTATATAGTCAGATTTGTTGGAGATTCTAATACAAGCAATAAGAATTGTGTACTCACTTAACGTAGCAAAGTATAAGCTTATATAACTAGAAGCTAATTTTGTAAGCATTGTGTATGGCCATCATCTCTTGGGGTTTTAGTGGTTTTCTTTACTTTCACCTGTAGTTTGTAGTTACCTTTCCTTGTTTCTTTGTCATTTATAGAAAATGCAAATTTTAAAAATCCCCTACGGTGGGACAAAAAAAAAAGTGAGGGACCAGCGGAGCTGGCTGGGGTGGGACAAGCCTGGCCTTAACTCTTTCCTTGCTTGCCCCGTGGTCGAGAGGGTGGTCAACTTGGGACTCTGTTGGTCACACATGAGGTTGCTGCAAGGGGAAAGGGGTGTGGCCACGGCAGCCCCCTCTCCTTTTCTCCCCCGCCGCCTTCCCCCTTCTCCTCCCTGGCCCGACTGGCTTCAGGTTCCCCCTCCTTTTCTCCGCTCCTTTTGGGGGTGGCTTTCTCAGGAGTTGATGGAGTTTGGGCAGGAAGTCCATCGCCGGCTGCTGTGCTTTTCCCTCTGCATGAGTCACTTGTGCTGCCCCTCAGCCACGGTGACAGGGAAGGCACCTGCTGTTCTTGGAAGGCAGGCAGGCATGCAAGCTGCACAGAAGCATTGCTGATGAGTTTCCTGGCGCCTCCTTCGCCCTGGAGCAAGGTTTCACATGGGGTGGGGTGGGAAAGAAGCTTCTTGGCCTGGCCTGCATGCTCACCTTCCCTGGGATCAGACACGGACTCTCCTCTCCGCGGGTCACAATACTTGATGGAACTCCCCATAAGCATAGCACCCTGGAAAAAGCACATTCTGTCTGCTCCTCTCCCCCATATAAAAATTGTGGAGTATGCTCAAAGGGGATTAATTGTTCTGCTTTAGGCATCTTGGATAAGTCTTTGAAGAAGTCCAGTAGCTTTCAGAATCCTGTTCTGATAAGGATGATTTGAGATGCAGGTCAAAGCCGGGATGTACTAAAAGGAAGGAAAGAATTGCCCATTAGAAACAATGGGAGAGACTTGAAGGCCCATCGGAAATAATGGGAGCCGCCTCTATCAACTGTTAGGAATGCCAATTGACTTCCATGGGCTCCATTGAAATACATTACAGCTCAAGAAGAGTTGCAAAGAAAATGCGGAATGGATCTTCCATTAAGGTCTCTGGTCTCAAATATGCTACTTTGGGACTGGAATGACTTGTACTGTAATGTACCTCAGGCAGCCTGAGTTTTCCTAGCCAAGATGAGATTCTCCTAGTCTCCTAGCAAAAGCCACTGTTCAAGCCAAGCCTGGCTTCATGAGGGCACTGTTTTAGGAAGTTCAGAGGTTGTTTTGGGGTGGCTCTGTCAGAAAAGACCACCCTGGGTCCAGGGCTCAGGAAGCTGGTTACAACTGTGCTGTGGGAAAGCGGGGGGGGGGGATTGGGGGTGGGGGAAAGGGGGGGGGGGGGGGAACCCTGCTTCACAACAGCATTGAACCTGGGGCAGAGAACCCATGTGGAAACGGCCTATAAAAGAGAAATCACTGCTTCTTAATTCTTAGTTCCATACTCCAAGATTCAAATGCCCAGCACAAGCTTGTTGTTAGAGATAAACCAGGCTTTAACTGGAAAAAGCAACATTTTAATCAAGAATGTGAGGTTTTAGCAACATTGAATTGACTTGTCTTTATGAGCAGAAAGCCACAAGTCAGGAAGAAGCCAAAAGGTAATCTCCAATGATACTATTAAATCATCTTACTAACCTTGGCTTTTAACTGCTTGACTCTAATTAGCAATCTGATTGTACTAAGTTGCTTTCTTCGGTTCATGCAAATTTTGCATAGGTTCTTCAGATTTGCAATGGGGTCCTGCAGCAAAATAACCTGTCTAAGTAATGCCTGAAGTTCTGTTTTAAGACCAAAACATACAACAGACATTTCAAATGTATATAAGAAATAAATGCAGATATACTTGAAGGAATGTATACAATTCTGGGTGTTTCACAGTCATGCACTTACATTTTTCTTTTGCTTTTCCCACAACTTTATGTCATGAAATCTATGAAATGAAAACCCTACACTGATTAGAATGCCAATGCAAAGAACTCTTACACTTTCTATCCTACATTAAAAGGCACCTAAAAAGTCATGTCCTTTCGTATTCTGCATTGAACAAACTCTAATACTTATAAAATCTCAAGTCAATATAAGGTTCTATCAAAGATACTATATGAATAAAGGTGTGCAATTTGTTTTTTGTTTCATTTATTGCGGTATTCATTCATTTTTATTGTACTGGTTTTCACAGAGAACAAAGCTGCACCCTCCTTCATTTTCTTCTGTTGTATACTTCATGCTTTTATCATAGCCAGCTGACCTGGCTTGGAAGCCTGATGTTGAGATGGGAGGGTGTCTCTTTCTCACCCTCCTCATTAGCTCCTGGGATGATTTTCTGAAGTGCAGCACCAAGGTACACCCTGAGGAATATAGTTACTGGTTGTATGGACCACTGTGCAAGGAGTCAGACCTTCTCTGGTGGTCAGAGGAACCCAATGGAAAGAACAGTGGTTCCGACTCTGTAATATTCATATGAACAAACAAGTACAGGAACTCTTAAACAGATTCTATGACCCCACTTCATGCTAACTCCTGATTCATGGGAACTTAGTCACTGTGTTTGGAGACTGTAATAGCTGGGATGCATTTGTTCAACCATGCATTTTATTTAATTATGTAGGACATTTTTTTTATGTCCCTCTCCAGATGTACTTAAAAAGTCAGTAGAGGTAGACCAAAGATACCATCTTCCATGGGTTTCTGAGGTTTTGTGAATGAATGGAGGGAAGACAGTATGGTATAGCCCAATCTCATCAGATCTTGGAAACTAAGCATGGTTGGTGTTTGGATGGAAGACCACCAAGGAAGACTCTGCAAAGGAAGGCAATGGCAAATCTCCTCCACTTCTTACTTGCCTTGAAATAGTTAATTATCTGTAACAATTTACATTGTTCAAAATCCAACTTGGAAAACTTCTTTTTTATGTTTTAAATTTATGCTGTTATCATTATACGTTGCCTTTAGGATTTTCTGCAGCAGTACCTTGAGATTTTCTTTTCTACTACCGGTGTTAATTGTTCACACTTGCTGTTCTTTTTATGATTTGATATTGGTTATAAGTTGTAATGGTTGCTACGAGTTGTTACTTTTGGGAAACTTAATTTAAAAAATTAAAAGCCCCTTGCTGAGGTTGCCGTAAGTCAGTTGTAACTTGAAGCACATATGTACATATACACGAATGAACAAACGATGGCATATTTGTTCAGATTAAGTTAATTATGTGAATGTAGCTTACATACTGTGGATCTTGTGCCTCACTACTTTTTAAAACTTCAGCTAACTCTGAGAGTATTTTTTTGTAGAACTGGAATTCAGTTATGATTTTGAGGTATACAGTGACTATATCCAGTGAAAAACAGATACCTCACATTTCATAGTCCATAATTTCCTACCCATTACATAGATTATATATGAAAACTGTCTCAAGGTTAGCATTAGATCATGTGTGGATGGTAAGAGGAACCAAAACCCTGTCCCCTGTGCTCCTCATTCCTCCTCCATGAGCTACAATTTATTTGTCAAAGAGATGAGTATTCCTTGTAGGCAGCAAATGCATTAAGAAAAAAGGGTATTTTCCCTGTAAAAGAGTCTTCCTTCAGCTGTTGAGTTCAGCCGTTATTCAAATTAGGCAATAATTTTTTTAACATGATGAGAAGCAAATGCCACCCCTCAGGAATCTTTTTACTGATGGCCTTTTAAAATACCAACAAATACTTCCTATCTTTAATATGCCTATGTAAAGCTGTAATTTGAGAAAGCATAACAATAACAGTGTGTGGCTACAGCTTGTTTCTTACAAGGAGAACCATTAGGTTTTTCTTACTTAATATGCAGTGTGCTGAAGAATAGCATGTGTGCTTATATAAGCACATTACTTGTACATATGTACACACAACTTCCTCTGCTGTCTTCAAGCTTATCTGAAATATAAGAGATTCCTATGGCAATTCTGCTCATCTCCAAGTTTGCCTTGAAGATTTCTTCATGGCAATGTAGTATGAGACTGAGTGGCAAAGTCTGGGTGGCAAATCACCTGCATGTTTTAACATCCCATATTTATGAATCAAAGATTATCTTCTGTGAATGCCTGTTCTTCAAATCAGGTGCTTTGTTTCGCCCCCAAGCTTCCCCTTAGTGGAAAACTATTAAACGTGCATGCATTTGCATACATTAACATATTAAAATGACCTCTTTCTACCTGAGAGGTTAGCAACCCAAGTGATCTCTGAAAATCTTCTGTGTGACCATTCACCTCAAATCCCTTGTCTTCCCTCTGTAATCTGCATACTCTGTTAAAACCCTTTGAATTAATGGGCTATAAAACACAGCATAAACGTCTCCTTAGAAGACTTCTGGTTCCAGTCTAGAGGCATAGGGAAGTGTTGTTCTGTGCTCCATTTTATTTTTCAATTTCTCACTTATTTCTCTGTTTTACCTATTTTCTTTTATCTAAGATCTCCTAAGAAATGTTTGGCAAGGCACTGTAGCTCAAGAGAAATGGAAAGAGGCTTTACAAGTAAATTAATATGCAGGAAAGTGTGAAAAAGCTTCCAGAGACTGCTAAGTGTTTCACTGAAGTTCAGAGGACCTTTTAAGTTTTCTGTCACTGGTGACCACTACTGTACAGATGCCCCAGTCCACCAATAGAGATCTGTTAGCATAAGAACTTGGTTGTTATACGTAATTTTATTGCTGCTTTGTTTAAATTGTTGTTTCTTTGCTTTTAATATTTTAATATATTAAGTGCTCAAGTGATATTTTATGACCCGCCCTGAGCCTGCTCACAGGGGAGGGCAGGATATAAATCAAATAAATAAATAAGCAAGCAAACAAGCAAGCAAGCAATCTTTTACATCTGTCACAGATGCATAGCCCCTTCCACACTGTGATGCTCTTCCATATCCAATTGAACTGGCTGGATGTGTCTCTTGGTGCCAATTGGACTATTCAATATTTTTCCACTGTGCATGTGGATCACTGGTTTATACAGAACTTCTTGATCAAAACTTCAGCTGAATCAAAGACAGAATGAATAATGAAAAGGCATTTTTGCTTAGTTTCTTACACACAGCTATCTTTCAACTTCTGAACTTTGAAAAAAGTTAGAGAGAGAGAGAGAGAGAGAATGAACAAAAGGAAGCATTTGGTGCATCTGACAGTACCGTGTTTAGCAGAAAATGCTAATGTTCTCTGATGCTGGAGAACACTTATCAATATTAAGGTGTACATGAGAGAGAAGAAAGAGGCAAGAGCAAAACAGAACATTTAACAAGAGGGTAATTTAGCCTGTTGGCAAGCGCTTAAAGTCTGCTTCATGAAAAATTACTTGTGCAATTGTGTGACCGGGTTTTTTTTTGGCTTTTATGCATAAATCATAGTATTGATTCAATGTGCATATCAAACATCCTCAGGTATATAACTGCATGTGGGTAGAGTGAAAACCTGAGAGGGGAAAAATACCCCCTGCTGCTTCTACTAGCCTTACTGTAACAATCAAACAGCTGGAATGTATGCAGATTGTTAATTAAAACATACCAGTAGTCACCTTCTGCAGCAGTCTCATGAGGGTGTCCGTGCAGGAGATAACTTCCAAGAAGAATCTGTTTATCCATGTTTAGGGTGGAATTTTATTCTTAAAAGGAAAAAGTGAATTTCATTTCAGGACAGATCTCAATAACAGAGGACAATGGGACCTTTCACAACTCCATTGAGTGCATGAGTGGTATTGTGCACTGTTCCTGATCAGCTGAAGATAGGCATGTTATACAGGCATAGACTATCTTTGTGCAAAAAAAAGATCCTTGCATAAGGCATGTATGATTGGATGCATGTACAGAGCCTATGTGGTTATTGTCGTACACGTGATATCTCTGTTCAGACCTTCCACTGAATCAATGGAAACTGGAGGAGGGAACACTGGGGCATGACCCCACTCCCTTCTCCAGGTGTTACTGATTGTGAGTGTCATAAAGTCACCCTTTAGGGTTCATTATTCATTTACCACCTGGCTCATTTAGTTTAAACTGACACTATTGATCCTCATATTCTGAAAGTCAAATCATATGCTGTGAATCACTGATGGAATCCAAAGACTAATACAATAAAATAAAAATCAGCATGGTGATACCAATGTTAAAAAAAAAATACCCTGCCAAGTCCCATTGATTTCAGTGGCACAGCTAAGGATGTGGCTAATTGTCTCCTGTTGAAACTAGGGGGACTTAAATGTGGTTGACGTCTGTTGGCTAATGTTTAATATTTTATATTGGGCATATGTCCTTAAACCAGCTTCAAGGATCATTGATTTTGGTTTCTGATATATAAGAAGAGTTCCCCTCTTATGTTACTTGTATATTCTTAATGTCCATGATGCTAAAAGGTTTCTCCTTCATCCAAAAGATATTAATAACTGTATATCATGTTTCTTAAGGTAAATTTTTAAGTACCATGCTCTCATAGAGGGGAAAATGATGCTTCAGCTCTGCGTTGAGAGACTTCTTCCATTGATTTAAGTCATTTTTGTTGTTGTTGAATGTTTTGCTTATTACCAAAGGCTTCATGTAAGTTATGTTCAACATAAGTGAATTTTGGACAAATTATACAGTATCAATTTTTTAATGCACAGCTATAGCCTGATTGTATCAAGACATCACACGTTTAGCTTTTCACCTGAGTGCCTGTGTCTGTGTGTCATTACAGATAATGGCAAAGTTATATAGGGGGAATGCCAAGGAACGTCCTGCTATTCATGGAAAGAATTAAAATACAAAGCCAAGAAAATAGAGATAGAGAAGGTACTGAGAACACCTATCAATTGCATGTGCATGAAGTCACTTCTTTATTCTCTAACTCCATTGATTCATCAATATTTTCCAGTATGGAGATGAGCATACCATCAGATAACTCACCACTAAATAAGAAAAGCCACAAAGTTCAGGTCTTGTCCAAAGTAAGATGAAGCATTCACAGAAGGATAAGCTTGTTACAGGAAGATCCAGTACACCTCCATATTATGCATTGCCATACTGCTGAAGCTGAATTCACTTTGAATGGAATTTTAAACTAAGTCTGTATCTTAAAGCAGTTCTACTCTTCCTACACTATATTTTGCAATACCAAAACGTTTTCCAAGGACCAGTTTTGATGCATTCCTGTACAGTTTTATTACTGTGGAGAAGGAAACTGACATGGACAGGGTTGCATTTCTGCAATCCCTTTTTTGTTTCCTGGAAAAAAATATTTGGTCAGAATTTCTCCTTATTTGTGTTTGACTATTTGGATTGATAAGCTCAGTGAGTGATCCTTAGCTAGATTGGGGCTATGGAAATTCACTGAATACACTGGATGATGGCAAAGGAAATTAAAGGAAAAGAAACCAGAAAGAACCAAATATATTAAAAAGAAAATTATAACAATAACAGAATTAATCTATGCTATTGTTGCACTTAACAGTTGTTCATGAATCACAACTTTCTTGCTTCCCTCTCCTGCTACAAACCAAAATGCTCCCTGAAATGCTGCAGTGGGGATGGGGTGGGGGTGAGAATATTATATTCCATTGGTGGACAACCATGCACAGAAGTGCTCCAGTGCATCCAAACCATTATGTGGTAAAATGTACCCAGTGACCGATTTTAAATCTGAGGAAGGAAAGGAGAAATGAAGAGGTTATTGGTAGGGATGGGCACTGACCTCATCATGAACCTAAATTCATGACAAAAATCACTGAGTCATGGTTTGCAAACCAAGATTCATACCCATTGCTATCCACAACCGTCCACATTATTTTGGAAGTTCATGGGGCTCATGGTGGGAAGGGGGGGAGTGAGAGGGATAATTGGGATCATTGAAATGGCTTGCATCTATTTCAGCCTAACAGTGGGGCTAGTGCACCTGTCAGCTGTTAGTCTGAAATAGATGCAAGCCATTTCAGCAATCCCTTTCACTTCCCCCACTTGGAAGAGACCTCCCTGCCATACGTAGATGTCCAGGGGACATCTTCTTCTGCCCAGCACTTTAAAGCACTGGGCAGGAGAACCCTCCCAACCAGGTTTGCATGCAGCAGTGAGAGACCTCCCTGCCACATGCAGATCCTGGGGGCAGCTTCATGAACCTCACCAAACAAACCAGTTTAGTGAACGGGAAGGCTCATGAAGATTCATGGTTTGTGCAGCCCAGGGGTCATTTCCGGCCGAAGCGTGGCGGAGAGACACTCCAGCAGTAAGGAACCCGGGGTGCCCCCCCACCATTCCTGGTCCGCCAGGGAAGGCCTACAGAGCCCCCCACTGCCTGGGGGGATTTAAATACCTTTCTTTCCCTTCCCCACATGGGGAAGGGAGAGAAAGGCATTCTAAACATGCCTGGGTTCCCTGCACAATCTTCTCCAGGTGCCTCGCAGCCGCGTGCCACCTGGAGAAGATCAGGCAGGGAACCCAGGCATGCTTGCATGCCTGCCCTTTGCAAGGGGGTGTGGCATATGCAAATGAGTTATGCAAATGAGCCCCTGCACCTCTTTTTCTACAAAATGACCCTTGCAGCCCAACAAACCACAAACCCAGATGAACCATTTTCCCAGGTAATACCCATTCCTAGTTATAGAATCCCCCCTCCCATTCCTGATCTATAAATTAACTACCTTAAAACAAGCTAGCATGCTAGCCTACAGTTTGGATTCCTTCTCTTCCAGCCAATGTCTGCAGCTGGGTGACATGGGAATTGTTTAGTATCAGATGTTCAGAAACTGCTGGAGAGAATCCTGGGGGGACAAGTTCAGGTTTTATGTAAGGAGATTTAAACTAAAGCAATAATCGAGCCACCGTTCAGAATATGTCTGCTGCACTAAACCCTTAATAATAAAAATTAATTAAATGCTAAGGCTAGTCTAATTTCATTTATATGAATTTAGTTCTTTCCCAAAAAGAAATGGGAGGGAAAGGTTGAGATACAGAATTATCTTTTATTATTGCAAGCTTTACCCACTCCGTAGGAAGATTTTCAATGTCATGGTATCCTTGTCATCTTGAGGTTAGAATGCAACTTAGTTTTAGTCTGGCTACTAAGCAAATTGCCTAATCTCCTCTATGACTGCATGGGACAAGAATATGAAGCAGCAAGAATCATACATGAATTGGTTTTTGTACAGATATAGCCAGAGGCTATGGATCCAAAACCTTCAGATTCTGCAGCTGGAATAAACAATACATCTTAAGCACATGGTTATAAATGTCTCTACAGTTATTAAGTTTGGTGTCTATGTGGGAGAAATGCTTAACTCTACCTAGCTCAGACTATACCAACTCCTGTCCCAAAGTCACAGCTGTGATCCTTTCCCATCACAATCCTCTTGAATCAAGACAAGAGTGACCTAGGCAATGTGAGAAATGCAGGAAAATAAACAGTGATAAGCAGTCAATCCTTAACAAAGTTACATCAATCTAAGCTATTGACTTCACTGGACTCAGAAGGGTAAAACTTGACTTAGGATGTCACTGAGGAGGGTATAGAAGATACATAACATAAAAGGGGTATGGAAGAGGGACTTGTATGAACACCCTAATGTAAAATACAAACTGTTACACGCTACTGTACATCTGAGTATTATTGATTTTCATTTCATGCTACCAGTGAACCCTGATGGTTTGTGCAACTTTGCTTGAGTGAGTTGCAGTGGTTGAAAGGCACCCAGGCTTTATGTAAGGCATAGGATGTATTTTGTGACCTTTTCACAATCTGTTTGAATGGTGTTAATTTCATCATTTTCTTTGTTCAGGGCTACAACTAGTAAGTGATATGCTCATATGATAAAAGCTTCAGTTGGGTATTTATTTGACAATTGGCAATCATCCTTCCAGAAACCTAGGTTCTGAATCCCTAGAAAGGATTACAATATATATATATAATGGTCTGCTACTCTTTATCCAGCCTCTGTGCTTTTATTTATTTATGCAATAGCAAAACAAGTAAAAACAATTTAATATAATTTAATTAAAATCTAAAAACCCTGGTGTCACAGCTCAGTTGTCACCTGATGCTGCCACCACTCTGGATTTAGGATCCTCAGACTTCACCACAGAATCTCCAAGATTCAACTCAATCAACATTAACATATAAAAACAATAATAAAACAGTAAAACAGTACTCTGATCAACATCAAAGAGAATACAACATCAGGTTAATGCAATTCAGGTCCTCCTGGGTCAAAGCTCTTCTCTAATCTCTCATCATCAGTAGTAGCAAGGCTTTCGCTGGGAGTAAGTTCTAAATTCAATCTTAACCATGCTGTTGAGTTCTGAGGTTTTGGACATTCTGCTGTTGTGTTGGCTTCAGATAGATGCCAGGCTACTATATCCTGTAACATATACAGTGCTCTGTCTCAAATAGTATGAATTTAGCCTCTGAAGTTCATGAAAAAGCTCAATTAGAACATGAGGGCGAGCTTTGTTTTGAGATATCAATGTAGCTACTTCAAAATAAATGGTGTCTCTCAAAGCTTTCAAACACAGAAAGATCACTGCCGGTTTCTAGTTTCAATGTTTTTGTCACAGTAGTAGGAACCACTGGATATGGCATGCTACTAAAGCTCTCCAGAGAGTCTTCATCAAATTCTCTTCTCCTGCTGGTATCAGGTTGACTTTTGTGACTAACACTAATGGAATGTTGTACTGGCACTGCAAACTCAGTCTTGAGAAACAACTGGCTCTCGTTTCCTCCACTCTGATGGTCATTCAGCAAAGCCGGCTTACTGTTCTCTGCTTCCTCTTCAGGCTGCTTCACAACTCTCAGCTTTTCTGCTCTAGCTGTGGAACTACTTTCCAAGGGCTTTGGAAGTGCCATATCTTCAGTTTTCCCAGTAGTGCTAAATTCTAGGGGTGGTTGCTGATGCTGTTCACTGGTTTGAGCAGCATAGTTGTGTGGAAAGTCACCCAAACCAGATGGGATCATGGAATCAAAGTTGATACGGACTTCTTCCATGCTGGGGTCTTCCTCTTGATCCTTCTGGAATGCAGTTGGAGTCACTGGAGGAGACTCTACCACCACTGGTTCTGCAACAGGGTCTGGAGAAGTTGCCAGGGTGTGCTCACCTTGCTGCTGCTTCTCAGACCAACGACGGGTTAACACCCCTATGTAGACATCAGTTTTCCAGCTGGATTCCTCAGGAACAGCTTCAAAGTCCATTAAGAACTGCAGGTAGACATCTTCCTCTGGATTGGCCACCTTTCCTGTCATCTCAGGTTCATGGACTCTGGGTTCCACAGTCATCTGCTCCGCTAAATCTTCCCCCACAAACATGGCTACCAGGGTACAATCATGCAAAGCTACCTTCCACAATCCACTCCAGCCTTCCTTATACAGAGGATATTTCCTTCTATCTCCTTGTATGTCAGCATCTGGAGGAAGTGAAAGTGGGCCTCTTCTCAACTTTGCCATATCAAGCTCGTGCGTCCTCCTCATTCTCTCCCTTTCCATCTCCAGATTAGCTGCAGTCTCTCTCTCCTCTTTCTGCAGCCTTGCTTTTTCTAACTCAAGCTCGTCCTGCTTAAATTGCAGCTGGAGATTTAAGGTCTCTACACTCAGGGATGCCATTGTTTTCTCTGATGTGTCCTCCACTGACATGACACTTGCAGCCCCTATTTGGGTCTTGCGTCTGGCAACAGGCATGTCTTCTGATTTTTCTTTCCCAGATTGGAGGTACATGCACTATCTAACTCTGCCTCACTATCCAGTTGACCCGACAGCTAGAACGTAAATAAAACCTTTTCACCACACCTTACCAGACCCTTACTTGGTCTTTCAAGCACCTTCAAACAATGGGGCTTTTTAAAGCCCAAAAGCAAAAAATAAATAATTTTTTTCTCTCTCTGCCAAGGCCAAATGGCACTCTGCCTCACCAGGTTCCAAAATTAGTTCATCCCACCGCTACAGCCACCATGTCATGGCTCAGGTGGGGTGTCACCTGACGCTGCCACCACTCTGGATTTAGGATCCCTTGAGAGGCCCAGAGCACCCTCCCAATACCTTCAGACCTCTTTTTTGGCTGAATAATAGGTGTGAGGACCAGGCAGAGTACAACAAAGAAAAGGTCAAACAACAAGGTGCAGAATATTAACAGTAAGTGGGTGAAAAGAAATCAAATGCCCCAATGCATCTAAATATATACTGTCCCTAGTCCACTATTCCAAGTGGCACTAGACTACTCACCCTTCCCTCAGGATGAGGGTCTCTTCCCCGCAGCAGCCTCTCCTGGCCTTGTTCCCTGGTAGAAGAACAGCTTTTCCTGCTGCACCAGATCTTTTATTCCAAGCCCTCCTCTTTTCCTATTGGTCAATTTTGGCTCCAAATTATCTCAGGGGCTTCTGGGAGTTGTAGGCCCAGCCTCACCTACTGCTAGTCAGGCTCCCTTGGCCTAGTAGGCCTCTGGTGGCACAGCCCGAATCATGACACCTGGTTAAAATGCATGTTGGTGAGGTGGTAACATATGAATCCAAGGGATATAACTGTGTGACTGTGTATGGGCTATCAGGATAATAATTGGGCATGCCCTCCAACCAGCAATACGAGTTGGTATCATAATTTACATGGCTGGAAGGGGGGGCATTGGTTAGAGTAGGGGAGGCCTGATGTGGTGAGGTACTCGCTGCCTTAACTAGAGGCCTTACGGAACATATTGGGAGAGACGATCCAGCAAATATGTTGGTCCCTGACCGCATAGGGCATAAAAGGCTAGTACCATAACCTTGAACCTAATTCAGTATACAAATGCAGCTTGATCTGTAGACATTCAATGTGTTTATCTCCATTCCATGAAAACTTTCACCTAGATGCTTTCTGAAGACCCGTCTGGTGTGGAAAGTAGGCCAAGATGTTTTTGGTGAATGCCAGTTGTCTTGAAACGGGAAACGGAATACTCTACAGGACTTCCTCCTTCCCTGTACCTGAGACTAAGAGAATTAATTGGTCTTTAATTAAATTATTCTAATCAAATTTCTGTGATTAATATTGGGAAAAAATCCTATCAGACCTGTGCTCAGTTCTAGCTAAGACATAATTCTTCCCCACTGTTCAGTTTCAAATGATGCAGTGCAGTCATAATTAAATAGGAACTCCAAATATATCCCCAGATAATTTTTTTTTCTTCCTGGGCAAATGGACCTTAAGATTTTTTTTTATCCTAGCACTACAGTCTGCCTTTCCATTTTCATAATATTGCCCCATTGTTATTAGTGTATAGTTGCATGCTTCAGAATTGTGTGGTAATGGATAACGGCATAACTGCATATCTTTACCTGTGGTCTCTTTATGGCCTCAGCCTTCACCCAAAGCATTTAAATGCTAACATCACTTTGAAAGAAGTAATTGAACAGTATGGATTTTTATCAAAATAGAGTTTGATTATCTAAAAGCTCTGTGGTGCTTTTGGATGACGTTAAGGATGAGCACTGCCTTGAAAGCAATTCATGCAGAACTTTACATTGTACAAAGGAAGGTCTGATGTATGAGTAATCCACTACCTAAAGACAGAAAGCAGCAGCTGCCAAGTTTAACTTGGAATTCACTTCTCCAAAATCTAATCAGTAAAGTATATTTCAGATAATGGGATTCAGGATAATTGGATGCAATATCCCTAGTGTTTGGACTTAGAATATTCTTTCATGTGGCAGCAAAATGAAAGAAAGAAAGAGCTACTGTGCTTGGTAAATTTAAGATGTGGAACAATGGCTCTTGTGCTACAATGATATATGCTATTGCAAAGGCATTATGATCTGACCAAGGCTATTCTACAATCATAGAGATGTGGGCTGGCACGTTTACACTAGCAATAGATACTAAAAACAGATGGCATAACTCATGGCTGAGAAGGAGAATATGCTTGTGAGGAGCTGGATGCAGGCAGGCTTGGGTACAGTTCCCTTATAACTACCTCACACAATGCTTTGTGTGAGAGCTGGTGTGGTATAGTGCCTTAAGTGGCTGACCATGATCAAAGAGACTCGGTTTCAAAAACCTACTTTGTCTTGAAGCTCACTCACAGTGAGCTGGTCACTGTCTCTCAGACTAATCTCTCTCACCAGGTTTTGAGGCCTAAGCTGCCTCATAAGGGCAATGTTCCCTCTAAGCTGTGGAGTCTTGTGAGCAAAAATTCAACTTCCTGAGCTACTGGCATTAAAGGTGTGAGTGAGCGATTTGGCTGCTGTATAAATCAGTTTGCTTTGGAGCCATCCTTCCTGAGATAAGACAAAATTGTGTGAGCCGGAGGCTAAAAAACCAGTGAGCTAGCGCACACTAATTCAGCTTAGAGGGAACACTGCATAAGAGTAACATGATGGCAGGAAAACCATGTGCATCATCCAAGGGTAGAGTAAAAAAATGTGATAGCTAACTTGCCATTTTGTGGCAAACTATGGAATCCACTTAATATTCAAACCATAATTGAAGGTATAGCAGCAAAGTCTGGCTTGCACGAAGCAGGAAAGTCTGAAACTCAGTCACATAATACCAACAGGCCCTAATAGTAAAGTGTTTGGTCCCCAGCCTAGTTCATTCAGTTATGGAAACTGGAGCCCTTGTAAAGCCAAGGTACCACCTCATTCCCCTTGGAAATTTGCCAGCCCTTGGCCTATTTCATCTCAGAGATCATGAAGTAAATCGCACTAATGCACCTAACATCTTGAATAACTGTCCTTAGAGCTTTATAGCTACACATCCGATTTCTTAACTACCACCTATGGAGTTCTCATATTGGGAGCAGAATTGCTCTCCCTCACTTTCCTGTTGTTTTTTAAAATTCTAATAGTTCTAAAATAATATCTGTAGTTCTTGGATAATTAAATGTGATGTGAGTCACTCTGAGTCACTTTTAAGGCTGAAAGGCTCGTTGCGAACACTGATCTTTAAAATATCCTAAATTGTTTTATTTTAAAAATATACCAAATATTATTTTGCTACCGCAAAATTTGGCATAATATAGATCATGTCCTGTGGCTAAAGGAGAAAAGCATTCTTGATTGGCTCCACCTGAACAAATATCAAGCCTCCAGACATGCTGGCGATTCAATCAATCATTGTGTATTTAAAGCTATACAATCAATAGTCATACATAGTTAGCTTTGCCATATAAAATCATTATGGCCTGAGCAGCCTTGGGCATAATGGATGTTGTCCATAATGAGTGCTGATTGGGTGATGCAGCCAATGGAGATAGTGAGGCTCTCTTTTCAGTATCAAGAACCCAAAATGCATTCTAAAAGTATTTGAGCACTCTTCATACCATCTCATAGTCTTTTTGTATTTTCCATTATAATGCTGTTCATATGCATACACTGACACAAATATACAAATGCTCTTGCAAAGAGGTCTGCATCCTATGTCTCCAGACAAAAATGTAGCTGAATACTGTATCAAATATGGCTCTTTCAAAAAGAAAACGAAATCTTTACAGTAAGGTATATTGAAAGGATAGGTGGGATGCCAGAATAACCAGTATGTCAAGGGAATGGCAGGCAAAGCTTTTTATGGGATTAAAGCGGAGGGTGTTTCTGTTTATCTTTATTACTTATTGTGAGACTTTGTCTGTGTCACTTCCTAATGAAGGATTTGCAACAACCAGCGTTTGGGCTTGATAAGCTTTATAGATTGTTAATCAACATGTCAATTATTTATAATGTTAAACTAGTCTGGAGATGAGCTGTAATTCTGGGGGTTCCCCAGGTCCCACCTGGAGGATGGTATCCCTGGTTGCCAAACTTCCAGGTAAGGCCTGAAGTTCTCCTGGGATTGCAACTGATCCCCAGACTACAGTGATCAGTTCCTCTGAAGAAAATGGCAGCTTCTGAGGGTGGACTCTAAGGCACCAGACCCCCAATAAGCTCCCTCCCCACCCCAAACCCTGTCCTTCCACAAATCCCCCAGTCTTCCAAGCTAGAGTGGGCAACCATAGCTGTTAGGTATAGGGATGTGCAAAAAACAGTCTCTTTATAAATAGTCATTCTTATAATGTTCCTCATGCTTGTTTGGGCAGTAATTCCACAATGTCCTTCATCTCACTTTTTTATCCCTTGCCCCTCTAATATTTCCTGTGCTTTTAAAAATCAAACAAAACCCCCCCTCAACAACACTATATGAACGATTCTACCTATTCAAGCACTCCTAACAATAGTCTCTTCCTTTCTTTTATTTTTATGTGCATTTTCATTGACATTGTACATCCAAACCATGGAGGAAAACTCCCCTCTGCCTTTTTAAATGCTATCTAATACATTGGTTGTGTGCAAAAATAAGAAGCTTCAGAAGCTAAATTCGGAATGTAGTACTCTAATATTTTTTCTGTACTTGTGTCAAATCACTATGCAAATGCAACCCTGATTGTTATCCAAATGGGCTGGGTGTTTTCCTGGTACTGAAAATCCTGGGTTTATGGGCTTCTGGCACTGGTACAAGGGAGGCATTTGTTTTTTTCTGTATTTCATTGGGCAATATAAACACATTGCTGGATGGATAAATACATCATGGGCCTTGAAATACTAACCTCAATTTCATGTCACATAGGCCGGGTTCAGATTGGCAGTTTGCCCCAATATAGGCACGAGCCAAAAACATTTCACAAACGGATTAAAGGGGCCATTCACACAGGCACATCTGTTAGGCATTCCTCAGCCATACTCAACCTGTCTGGTAACGTTTCCCTCCCAAGTTTAAAAGATACCAGGTGAAAGTGGTATCAAACCCTGGAAAGCACGATTACCCTGCGTCCATCCCGTTTCCCAGAAGTGTGAACATGAAAAGCTGCAATCCGGTAGGGGTGCACTTATTTGGATGAGTGCATAAGCACTCATAACCAGGTTACCATAAAAAGGCAATTACAGCTGTGCCTCCGGGCCAACGGTGTGAACGCTCCCTTCCACCTCTCCCAGTATGCTCCCGCTTCAGCTGCTGCAGTGTGAACAGGAAAACCCCGAACAATTTTTTCCGGGTCTTTTTTACCATGACTCCCTCCCGCTACAAACTGCCAGTCTGAACTCAGCTATAGAATGAGCAGAGATAGTTGTAAGGCTTCTTCTTCCTTTGCTATCCTTGGAAGTGGATTGAAATGGAATGTGTGCCTCTTTTCACCAAAATGACATATGAAAAACAAGCCCCATCTCATTCTCCTAATGGAGGAGCCCAGTTTTTTGGCACAAATACAGCTTCTACAAAGTCTTTTTGACACTATTGACTTTGTGGTTTTACCATGTCCTGCTTAACAGGTTTGCTTTTAAATCAGTGAATCAAATTGGCTGGGTAAATTAGACTCTCCCCCGTTCCAGTCTTCAGAAACAAATGAAGATTCTGGGAAGAGCATTTTACTAACTAATGTATGGTTGTTTTATCCTATCACTCCTTGCCATTACCACATTGCTTAACTGGCATTTCTCCAAAAGATGAGGAATATTGGCTGTTCTGTGCAATACTGACTTTACTGATTTCTTTTTCCCACCAACTCCCCCTCCCCTTTCTTCTGTGTTTGTTTTTTAAACTCTGCTCTTTCATTCCCTACCCTTCCTCTAACTTCATTCTGTGGCAGCCTGAATTGCCTCTAGGTAGAGAGAAAGGAGACAAGGCTTGTACTGAAGTTCTGATCAGTGTGTAGGTTTAGGAATTAGGAGAAAAGGAGCAAGTCAAAGAAGGAGGGCAAAATGAGCCATTGGTGTTTGAGACCTTTGTATAATTTTTTTCCCTTTTGTTTTACAACAATGAATATTAAATGCATAGCTGCTCACAGCTGACAGCCAGAAATGTGCACCTCACCAAATCCTGTGTAAAAGTTTGAGTTGGCTGTAAACAGATGGAGAGCCAGAAGCCCAGCTTGCTTAGTCCCAATAAGGAAAACTCATGTGCTATAGGAAAGCCCTACCATACATAGTTATGTTTCCTTATGGGGAGAAACAGACTTGCAATCTGTTTTGTGGCTCAGTCCGGTAGGTATGATTGGTATTATTGTCATCGCAGCATCTAGTGATAAATAAAAAATAATAAAACCTTAAGAAAGGAGACAATAACTGCTGAAACATGCCACACTCTTTAAAAAGATAAAGTGGCCACTACAAAAGGTAGCAAGATATAATCACATGAAATGCTTTCCCATTTTCTGGAGGGATGTTGGTCAACCAGGCACTCTGCAAATGGCTTTACTTGATCTTTTATAAGGCTACATCATATCTCTCAAGGAATCAGAGAATGATGAAGGCTGAGTGTTTTACCTTTCTCCTTTCCCTGATTTTACCATTTTAGTGTAGGAAGTGGGACTTTAAAATCTCACCTGCAGAAATACCCAGGGCTAGCATTATTATAGGGAGGGGAATTACTTTCCCTGAAATTCATTTTTTTTAGATATAGTCATTGATTCCTCTTATTCTCTCTTTTTATTTCACTTTCAAAAGATAGGTGACATGTTCATTTCTCTTTGAAGGGAAGTTCATGCTTTTGTGCCTTCAGCCCTTGCAGTTGTTTTATGTTTGGGAAGACTTTGCAGCCTCAGAGCATCTACCAAATAAAATTTGAATGTTTTGCAAAATCTCCCTTCCAGCCCTCTCCTTTCTCCAAATTTCTCTTTGATCAAAATGGAATTCTTTAAAAACAGACTCTGTGTTCCTAAAAAATGTAGAAAAGAAAAAGGTTTCTGGCTTTCAAGGAGAAATTGGGTAAAGAAGAATTAAGAGAATTTCTCTTAACACCACTATCCAGGACAAACCTCAGGAGTCAATATAGATGTATACCTATTGTGCCTGATGACCCAGCAAACACCATGCTTCTAACTAGAAATACTTTGCCCATTCACTCCCATCAGAAAATGAAAGGCTGCCGTTGAGCGAAAGGGGAAGGGAGTGGAAGAATAAACACGAAATTGCCCAGAAGTACTCACCCATCGAGCTATACAGATAAGCGCATTTTCAGAGACTTTAAAATTTATTGCGAAAGCAAACAAATGAGAAAAAGATGGCGGGGGACAGAGACAAAGAGAAACTTTTAAAAGCAAAACTAGAGTTCCCGAAGCTGGAAATGATCAGTGAGACGACGAAGGCGATGACAGAGGTCATGCGCCCTCTGCTGGAACAGCTCAATGTCTTTAAAGAACAGATGTCTGTTGTAACAGCGAATATTACTGCACAACAAAGGCAGCTGCAAGTTGTGACAACAAGCATTACTGCTCAACAAATGCAAATAACGGATTTGATTCAAGTAATGAAGCAGGATACTGAGAAAGTAAAGGAAATGGCTGAGACAACACAGATAGTGAGGAAAAAAGTGCAAAAATTGGAAAAGAAAACTGTATCTTTGGAAGATCAGATGCTGCAAGTGCAAATGGATAAGGCCAATATGGTTAAGATTCTCAAAGAGGCATGTCAGGGATGCTATCCTGAAAGCAGTTGCTGCGACACCCCTGAAGGTGGGGGAGAATGCTGTCAGAGCGCTAAAGGATATTCCATTTGAAGTAAGACAACGCAGAAAGAAATACAAAGAACTTGTGTTTTTCCTCCAAACAAACTCAATTGGATATAAATGGCTGTTTCCAGAAGGAGTAATATTCAAGATCAAGGAGAAGAAGGTCAAGATTGACTCTGTTCTTAAAGCTCAAGAGTTTCTAAAGGAGCAGCTGGGAAGGCCAGAGGACGAAGAAAAAAGAAGAGGACGATAAGTCCAGTGGAGAGCTGGAAACTGGTTCGTCTGGTGAGGACTCTTTGTCTGAGCAGGGGGCATCAGCCCCGAAAAGTTCCTACAAACTGCGGAAGAGAGAGAAGAAGAAGTAAAGGCTGAAGGACTCTGAATTGTGCCTTTGAGAACTTTGGTTCTAGGGGATGATGGGGGGCACTGTTATTGGGCAATTAAATGTAACTGGGGATGGTTAAAAGGGTTAAAAGATTGACACAGTTCATAAGAAGTACAAAGATGAAAAGTCTGAATGAAGTATAAAAAGCTAGTTGGAGATCTCCTCTCTTGGGTTTTTAGTTAGTAGTGGGTTCTTTACTTTCTCCCTTATATGTAGCTTTCCCTTTCCCTTTTTTCTGTTCTAGTTTTTGTAGTGTTTAAAAAATCAATAAAAAATCCCTTCCAGGGGCTTAAAAAAAATGAAAGGCTGCCCAAGGAACAATTTATTTAAATTTCTAGCTAGCCCATTCCTGCACTGCAAGGCTCAGGGCAGGGTACAACAGTAAATAAACACTAAATTTAAAACAATTAAAACATAATCTACACAGTATTAAAATGTATACAGAATCAACTAATACAAATTTCAAGATGGCAATCAAACACAAAGTGACAGTTGCTCCCCAAAACTTTCAGTATGTGTGCCCATAGATTAAAAAAACCACCAGATGCTGGGCAAGTGGCAGAAAGCAGCAACAATAGTGCCAGGTAAATAGCACAAAGCCAGGTAGGAGAGGCCAATACGGTTAGATCTCCACTGCCTCAACGGTAGGCCTAGTTGAATGTCTCCATTTTACAGGCATTGTGGAATTGCAATAAGTCCCGCAGGGCCCTGATCTCACTTGGGAGAGCGTTCCACCAGGCCAGAGCAAGAGCCGAAAAGGCTCTGGCTCTGATTGAGGCTAAGCGGATCTCCTTTGGGCCGGGGACCACCAGCAGATGTTGATCTGTGGAGTGTAAAGCTCTTTGAGGGATATACAGGGAGAGACAGTCCTGCAGATATGTTGGTCCCAGACTGCACAGGGTTTTAAAGGTTAATACTATAACCTTGAACTTGATTCGGTATTCAGCTGGGAGCCAATGCAGCTGGTGGAGCACCCGTTGTATGTGGGCTGTTAAATGTGTGCAAGTAAGAACATGTGCCGCTGCATTTTGGATCAGCTGAAGTTTCCGGATCAGCCTCAAGGGCAGCCCCACATAGAGTGAGTTACAGTAGTCCAGTCTGGAGGTGATCACAGTGGCTAAGTCATGGGGAGAGAGAGAGGGAACCAGTTGCCTGACTTGTGGAAGATGGTAAAATGCTGACCTAGGAACATTCGTGATTTGGGCTTCCATTGAAATTGAGGAACCTTTAGGACAGGATTCCATTTCCTGATGTGAATGCATGGAAGAGGCTACTTTGGGGGGCTGCTACTTTTGCCTTGTTGGCATCAGTAGGGCTAAACAGAGCACAAAAGAGGTCAGGCTATACTTTCCCCAGTGCTCCTCCCAAAGAAATGGG
>NW_015163648.1:339754-343513 GCF_001447785.1 Gekko japonicus | reverse complement strand
AAGTACAAAGGGAAAGAACTAGAGACCCGTAGGCTCCCATAACACTGAAGGTTCTGATTCATATATGTTGTGTTTGTACAGGACAGATAGAGGGAAGGTTGATGAGATGGTAGCAGCATGCTTGAAAGTCATCAGGAAAGATCTTATTCATGGTTACCCAAAAGAACTGGCCATGGAAATACATGTGAACCTTGGATAGTGATGAGATGAAGAATTTGTTGTACACAGTACAAAGAAGAGAAGCTGGGGTAAAGAAAACTTTCCTAGCTTCTAATGATCTGTGAGGAGGGACTCACCAATTTCACCAATGCTGCCATCCATAGACTTTTGAATTTATCTCATTCACCATGGGCATAATTCTTTTCCACGAACGATATCAGTTCAAGCACAACATGAAGCCATGGCTTATTTTAATAGTGGCCAGGATTCAATTTACAGATTATTAGTCCATTTACACTTATCTTGAGAAATTCTAGTTTCAGAGCTTTCTTTTTTTTTTCATTCCTCCCCTTAAAAAAAATGCTGATTGAACAACCCATGTTCTATTGGCTCATGATACTGGCATCTCGATTAAACTGAACCACACACACACAAACGTCAGTACGACCCTTCCCCCCAACTTTAATCGATAACTGGCAATCTTATTTCACTTATTCTGCTTCTGGAGCTCACCTTACACACCAATGGCACTGAGGCAGGACTGAAGAGGAGGGCTGACATTTTTCCTAACCCTTGCTGGCAGTGCCACATATGCTGGGGGAGGGGCCGACACCTTCCAGACCTATGCTGTTCTATCTGCCTTGATTGCAGTCTTGGAGTCTCCTGGTGGTGGTATAGGATGCATGCAACTTCCATCTCTACACTGTCATACCTTTAAAGAGCCAGTCTGCCTTGCATTCCACTGGCAGTGAGACAGACCTGCTCCATTGCTACAGTGCTTGGGGAAGGGTTGCCAACTATAGGTTGGCAAATTCCTGAAGATTTGGAGGTGCAGCCTGAGGAGGTCAGAGTTTGGGGCAGGAAGGGAGCTCAGCAGATATGTGATGCCATAGAGTCCACCTTCCAAAGCAGCCATTTTCTCGAGGCAAAATGATTTCTTTGGTCTGGAGATCAGTTGCAATTTCAGGAGATCACTGGGCCCCACCTGGAGGTTAGCAACCCCAGCTTGGGGGTGGTGAAACAAGTGATTGATGCATGCAAGGATGGAGCACACTAGCATTCCTGGACCATTAAGAACTGATGAGTATAGACAGGGGGACTTCTAGAAGAAGGCAGTGGAAAATACAAGACATTTCAGTTTTAAGCATCACTTCTGTAGCTCAGGAAGATCAAGCCAGAATTCCCTGCAAAACTATAGTTAAGAGTAACTGTTGTTAATAAACAATTTCAGATCCTGGTTTAAGGTACCTAAACTAATAACTAGGCCTGACATAGCCACGACTATCTATTTTACAATTTCTTTTGGATTGTATTATTGGGAAACGCTTTTAATATTGTATGCCAATAAAAGGTATTTGAATTGAATTGAAAACTATGTTTTGTGAGAAGACTGAGCTAAGATGACCCATTAACCATAGTTAGTTTAAGTAAACCATACCTTTGTGCATCATCTGAACTAAAAGTGTAAAGGCATGAACTATCTCTGAATCGCTAATGGCTATATTTCATTTTACTATTTCCTGGCACTAGGTAAGTGCTCGCATTGTGCACAAGTTGCATGAATACATCTAAAACTGTAGTTCCATGACACCCTCTTCATTGTGTTTTTTTTCTGTATAGAATTTCTTACTGGAATACTTGGGACTGTACATAGGATTCATGACATCTTGTTGGCAAGCTTACAATCTTCCTTCAATGTTATGGAAAAAGTGTGAACACAGAATGCACAAGTCATTTATGCTGCCTGTTCCAGTACTTGTAAGAGCTAAAGCTGATCTCTGTCAGATATCAGAAGAACATGCCACTAGTCTGCCCAAATACTGTCAAGTGTTTTAACACAGAGGATTTTTTTAAAACAAAACCAATATACAGTCTCATGAAAAACTTCAAGAAACAAAGCTTATTGGTCTTTACCTTCACCTTAGTCTGCATCATACCTTATTCATGAACTCTGTCCCCACACTTCTCAGTACCTTTCACATCACTGAAGGCTCCTGTTCCATACACTGTCACTCTGTTTTTCCACCAGGGTGCAAAGATATGGAAAGCCTTTCTCTCTCTCTTAGGAGAGTGTTTCTGAAAGAAAAAAAATCAGCAGGAAGAAAAAGGTTAAGATGGAGTGAACCAGTTGAACAGATTGTGTCTTGGGAATCCTCCTTGCCTCTTTCATGGGCCTATCAGAGTTCTCCAAATTCTAAATGTGCACTTGGCTCTATGCTTGCATAAAGGGCCAAAATTATTATGAATTCATGAACCTAATTATAGTTACGTTCTGACAACATAATGAGCCAGTTTGTTATTAAAGTCTTAAAACACTGGATTTTTCCATTGGAACAGCTGGTACCCACTCTCATTTGGAATCCGATTCTATGTTTGTTTGGGGAGACAGTGCTCTAGGCATGCCTGGGAATACAGAAACTATGCTAACGTGCTTCTATTGATACTATAAATGAGCATTTCAAGGATTGCTTTTAATTCAGTTCCAGCCGGTCACAGGGCTCGTTTGTGTTGCCAAAGCCCTGTTACTGAAAAGTGTGGGAGGGTTCAGGGTCACTTTTAATGATTAGGACACCCATTTTTATCTTGAGATAGCAGCTGGGAAGAGAGAGGGGCATTGTGGATCCTCTTTAAATATTGATCACTACATTGTTAAAACCAAAGCCTGTAGACCTGCAGTCTCTATAGTTTGCTGAACACTTTCCTGCAGACATGGGAAAACTCTGTGAGTTATGATGTTAATAAGAGCAGCACAGGAGGAGTCCTTGATGCTCAAACAGAAGCCTAAAGAAGCATTTCCACTGGCAGGGCTCTCCTGATACCAAACATTTTTTTCTAAAAAATGTGTCTCAGCAGTGCTATTGAGCCTCTAATATGGGGCCTTTCAAACTGAGTCGACTTTAGTGTTTTCTCACGAGTATGTTATCCACTAAAAATTTCAAAATGGCTCCAGTCAGAAATAATGCTACCTCAGATATGCAGGTGGGATGCTTTGTGCATAAAGGAGATTGCCAATGGAGATATTCCAAAATATGGCTATAGATTGTTTTGAAATACTGGTAGCTATTAAAGCTGAACAGGAAGTTTTAGAAGAGAAGTACAGGAAATCCTACCCCTCCTCCCAACATTTCACTGATGAAAACAGAGATATGTTTGCAGCACCCTTGTCCTCATAGCAAGGATTACTGCCAGAACCCCTTCCCATTACACATCTCAGACAATTCTTTTCCACCAGATGTATTCATTTATCCGGCAATAGTCAGTCCTGTACTGTTTTCAAAGCCTAGTGGATATTTGTTCTTTTGATTAAAGAAATCCTGGGGGGGGGGGGCATAATTGTCCTACATTCTCTTACTTAAAATTTAAAACGAGCCTTGACTACATCTGAAATAGCAGGCTGTGTAGTACATACTGCATTAGTGTGCATGCATTTGTATTACAGCAAGATATAACATTTATATTAGTGGCAAGACACAAACACAGAGAGAATGAGGAAAAGGAGATTTAATTTAGTTTATAGAGAGCCTGGAGAGGGAGTTGAACCAGAAGCATGGCAACTCTGCAAATCATGCCAATAAAATTTGAATAAGACTCTCCCCCCCC
>NW_015163648.1:331058-339696 GCF_001447785.1 Gekko japonicus | reverse complement strand
AAGAAGAAGAAGAAGAAGAAGAAGAAGAAGAAGAAAGTGGAGGAGGAGGAGGAGATTGGATTTATACCCTTCCCTTCACTACCCAGAGTCTCAGAGCGGCTTACAATCTCCCTTCCCCTCCCCACAACAGGCACACTGTGAGGTAGGTGGGGCTGAAAGAGCTTTCTGGAGAACTGCCCTTGAGAGAACAGCTCTGAAAGAACTTGTGACTGACCAAACGTCACACCAGCAGCTGCATGTGGGTGAGGAGGGAAATCAAACCTGGTTCTTCCAGACTGGAGTCCACGCTCCGAACCACTACACCAAACTGGTTTGGTGTTCCACTAAACACTCAGACTCCGGTCTATATACAGCAGAATGAGGTGGTAGAGTGGACTATACCAGTTCATAGGGTTGCCAATTCCAGATTGGAAATTTCTGGGGATTTGGGGGGGGGGGAGTGCCTGGGGCCAGCAGTGTTTGGGGAGTGTGGAAACTCAGCGATGATGTGATGTCATCGAGTCCAGCTTCCAAAGCTGCCATTTCCTCCAGGAGAACTTGGCTCAGTAGTCTGGAGATTGGTTGTAATTCTGAGAGAACTCCAGGCCCTACTGTGAGGTTGGTAACCCTATCTGTGCATGTCAGTGCACGAAGATACTTTTTTTGGTGGTGGGGGGGGAATAGCTCAGCTTTTAATATGTTATGGGATGGATTTCAGGAAGGGATATTACTTCAGAGGGCAGGAATGTGATGCTATAGAGTCCAGCTTCCAAAGCTGCTATTTCCTCCAGGAGAACTTGGCTCAGTAGTCTGGAGATTGGTTGTAATTCTGAGAGAACGCCAGGCCCTACTGTGAGGTTGGTATCCCTATCTGTGCATGTCAGTGCACAAAGATACTTTTTTTGGTGGTGGTGGGGGGAATAGCTCAGCTTTTAATGTTATGGGATGGATTTCAGAAAGGGATATTACTTCAGAGGACCAAATCAGGAAATATATATTCTAAGTATACTCTGGACTTGAACGTTTGTGTTCCAAAACAGGTGACAGTTGATATCTGGACCTTTGTTTAGTGTCTAAGTGTATTTGCATGCTTTTTGTCTCACCTGCTGGTTTGGGAGGTGTGCTTGAGAGGCAGAATGGGGTAGGGGATGGTGCCGTGATCAATCAGGTACAATGTAGGGGGAGATATGGTGGTGGGAAAAGAACAGACTAGACAAGGGGAAAGGAGAGCAGACATTTACAGGCTGTTGCCCATTCCAGTTCTTCTTTCAGACAGGGTGATGCTGGTGATCATATCAACAACCTGCTGAGCATTAAAATCTTGCTTTTCAATGCTAAGTCTGTCAGAGGTAAAACAGCAGCCATCCAAGACATAACCCTTGGCATGAGATGAGATCGGGGTTCTGTTGGTGTACTGCCCACTCCACTGTCCAACCATTTTACTGCCTCAGGTGGCAGAGGTGCTCTGGGGGTGATCTTGAAGACCTCTAGGCTGGTTGTCTTGGGAGACTTCAACATCCATGCTGAGGCTATCTTGTCAGGAACAATTCAAGATATGGTCTTGATGTTGGCCCAGGAAATTTTAGTAACTATCTCCAGCCTCAATTTTTGACATTTTTGAGCAATGTCACTGGATAAGTGATAGCTGCCCAACTCCAAGGATTCCTGATGAAGTGGATTGTTTGGATCCAGAAACAGCCTTGGTCTCCCTGTGTTAGAGTGTCTGCAAGTTCTCTCCCTGGTGTCATGAAAGAGTTGACCTGTTTGTTTGTCTATGCTAGTTGGTAGTTAGTTAGTTAGAGCCTATGGGGCATCAAGTAGAAGTTCCCAGACTAGAAGGGGAAGGTCTATGTATAATGAACTGACCTTTAGACTGGTCATTGGTCAGTTCATAGGTGGGAGTTGTCACCTGATATTTGTCACACAGGCATTTTGGATTCTTCCTCCCTTTGTTTAGAGTTCAGTAGCCAAAGTCTCCATCTTGGAGTTAACATCAGCTCGAAAGATGTAGCTTAGTTAGCTAGATGGCTTATTGTTTTATTCTTCTATGTAACCCTTCCTATTCTTTAGTAAACTGTCTTTTAGATAAGTAACACACATGTGCTGTGTTATTGTTTTTATGTGTCACCACCCTGAATTTGGGTGGGGGAGTGTGACCCAGTTGATTCACTTGAACTTCTTGGCAGCTTTCAACACCAGTGATCATGGTATCCTTGTGGACTCCCTTTTGGGATTAGAATTGAGAGGCAATGTCCTGTGGTAGTTTAAGTGCTACCTGGAAGGTAGGTTTCATATGGTGGATCAGGGGAGACTCTGGCCTACCGCATCCCCCCAAGATTCCTTCTTGTCCCCCATGCTTTTTAACATTTACATTAATACACTGGGAGAGGTCATCTAGAGATTTGGGCTAGGTTGTCACCAATATGCAGATAATACTCAGCTCTATATGTTGATAATACTCACTTCAGGGAACCCGTAGACACCATCAAACAGTTCCTGGATGAAAGCTAACAAGCTGAAACATGACAAAATGGAAATGCTAATGGTAAGGAGAAGGGTTTACCCCGGAATTAAACTTTCCTGTTCTCGGTGGGGTTGCACTCCCCCTACAGGTGCAGACTTGTAGCTTGGGGATGCTACTGGACCTGAGCTTCTTGCTGGAAAGTCAGGTGGTGGCACTGGCTAGAAGCACCTTTCACCAGCTTTGGCTGGTAAACCAGCAGCAGCCTTTCCTAGGCAAAAAAAATAAAAAAGAGTTTGCCACTATGGTGCATGCCCTGGTAACATCTAGAATTGATCACTGCACTGTGCTGTATGTAGGGCTGCCCTTGAAGAGTGTCCAGAAGCGACTGTTGATGCAGAATTTTGTGGCCAGAATTCTGATTTTTTAAAAAATAAATAAATAAACACAATATGTGATGAGCAGTAGAGGTAGGGCATGAGATGTTTGATTTAGGGGAGCAGGAAGTCTTTTAAAAATTCCTTTGTTCTACTCTACTTGCTTTCCTATAGTACTTTAAAGCAACTTAACTGTGAAGTAGTATAAAATTTTAGATGAAGAAGAATGAAATGCAGGACAGTTGCTGACTATCCCTTTGACTGAAAAAAAAAGAAAAGAAAGCTGTATGAGGCACCAGGAGTAAACAAACAGGACTGTCATAAGATCAACCTATTTAAAAATGCAAAGAATCCGGCTTCACCCAGGCGTGCAGCTGCCTTTGCTGCTTCTGGAAGGAGGAAAAGGCATAAGTATGCAGCATGCTGCACCTGGACACTGGGCGGGGGTGGAGGCAGCTGGTTTATAGAAGTGGATCCACCCCCACCCCACCAGTCTTTGCTTCATGCTCAGCTGGTGGGGAGCCCATTCATTCAGCTCCCATAGCTGGGCCATGGCCTTTGGGGGACCATCGGCATGGCAGTGGCAGTTTTGAGGCAGACTCAGCATGGGTTCTTAAGGGAAGATCTTGTCTCACTAACTTGTTAGTGTTCTTTGAGGGAGTGAGCAAACATGTGGACAAGGGGGAACCAATAGATGTTGTTTACCTTGACTTCCAGAAAGCCTTTGATGAAGTTCTGTTGGATCCCCAAGCATCGAGAATAAATCCACGTTTTCAAGAAAAGCAAAATTTATTTCAAAGCGTTGAAGACATACTCAAACACGTTCTTTGTTAGAACTGGGGATACACAGTTAGGGCGAGCATAATAAAGGAAATTCAAACAGATACAGATCCAATGAATAGCATTCCCGCTGGCGGGCTAATGAAACGGTTGCGCGCCCAGTCCATGGGAACCAGGCAGAACATCAGACAAAACACAGGTGCAGGACTCATGAGAAAAGCAATAGGCAAGCATTACAGCATCTTCTCCCCCACACAACCTCCAGCAGTTATCTTGTGCATTCCAACGCAGGAGCAGGATGATAGAAAACAAGCCGGGTGCAACAGGGAAAGGATATGTACACAGAGGTCACAGAAAACAGAATGGCAGCTTGCTGACATACTGCCCCCCTTAAAATACACTTACAACACACCTCCCGGGTCGGGCGGGAGATCTCCCGGGCTGGGCGGGAGACCTCCCGGTTTGTCCGGGAACCTCTTGTGGAAACTACGGATCAGGTAAGGGGCCCGAATATCCCCTTCTTCCACCCATTCGCGGTGCTGGGGACCGAAATCAACCCATTCGATAAGGTACCAGAGTTTACCACGTTTCAATTTACAATCAAGGATATCAGCGATCTCAAAATGTTCATCCCCTTCCAAAATGACAGGTGGAGGAGGAGTAACTGCTGGTCTCCAGGGAGACGGGCCAGGATCCTTCTTCAACAGGCTCATGTGAAAAACAGAATGCAGAGCACGTAAATTCTTAGGCAAAACAACATCAACCGCCACATCATTTATGACTTTACGCACTTTGAATGGACCAATGAACTTCCACCCCAATTTCCTGCTAGGTCGCAGCATCTTAATGTTCTTGGTCGAGACATACACAAGATCCCCAGGTTTCAGATCAAACCCCACCACCCTACCCTTGTCTGCCTGGGTCTTGTAAGCAGCCTTGGCTGCGTCAAGCGTTTGGCATAGCAGAGGCCATGCATTTTGCAAGGACATACACCATTTATCAGCGCCCCCCACAGGACGTTCCCCCATCCCTTCGAGGAAGGGGAGGGGGGGCTGTCGTAACCAGAAACAGCTTTATAAGGAGACATGCCCGTGGAGCTATGGACAGTATTGTTATAACAATATTCAGCAAGAGGCAACAATTCACACCAATCATTCTGTTGATAATTAGTAAAACAACGAAGATATTGCTCCAGGGTCTGATTAACTCGTTCTGTTTGTCCGTCAGTCTCAGGATGATACGCGCTGCTGAGCCCTTGTTCCACCCCTAAAATGGAAAGAAGTTCCCTCCAAAACTTAGAAACAAATTGGGTCCCCCTGTCAGAAATTAATTTAGCAGGTAATTGATGAATTTTCACCACGTGAGACATAAACGATTTCGCCAACCTCTGAGCTGTAGGCAAGGAAGGAAAAGGCACAAAATGAGCTTGCTTAGAAAATAAATCAACAACCACCCAAATAACAGTGTTCCCTTTGCTCGCAGGGAGGTCAGTAATAAAGTCCATGGACACCACTTCCCACGGTCTCGATGGGGTAGGGAGTGGCTGCAGAAGACCAGGAGGCTTGCCCACTCTGGGTTTAGTCAAGGCACAGGTTTGGCAGGACCGAACAAAAGTCAAGAGGTCTTTGCGCATCTGTGGCCACCAGAACTGTCTGCGGATGAGTTGCAGAGATTTAACAAAACTCCAATGCCCTGCCAGTTTCGAACCGTGAGCAGACTCCATCACCTCCCTCCTCATTGAAATAGGCACATACAGTTTGTCTCCAGAATAAATCAGACCTTCAGGGCTACGGACACAATCTGGCAACGCTTTCAGGGAGGCATCATCATCAGCAGTAAAAGCAGACATATATTTCTGGACCCAGCCCCCCCCCCCCCAGGGAAAAGGGAAGGCGAAGTTTCATCAGAGCGCGGAATCGAGCGCGCTTGCGCACGGGTGACCACAGCCCCCCCCAGGTGGGAGGGGGAAAAAACAGAGTCCATGATGATTTCACGCTGACTGTCATGTTGTGGGAGGCGTGAGAGCGCGTCAGCCAGGGAATTAGCCGTCCCAGGGAAATGACGAAGAGTGAATCGAAACTTAGCAAAGAAGTCCGCCCAACGAAGTTGTTTAGCGTTGAGAGAACGGGGGGATTTCAGCATTTCCAGATTTTTATGGTCAGTCCAGACTTCAAATGGCAGTTGCGCCCCCTCCAACCACTGCCTCCAAGTGGAGAGAGCCAGCCGGATCGCTGATGCCTCCTTCTCCCAAATCCCCCAGTTTCGTTCAGCGTCAGAAAACTTTTTAGACACAAATGCGAGGGGGTGTAAACGACCATCTTCCCCTTCTTGCAAAATAGCGGCCCCCATTGCCACATCCGAGGCATCAGTTTGGACAATGAATTTTTTAGTTTCATCAGGGCGCGCTAGCACTGGCTCAGATGTGAACATCAGTTTAAGTTTCTCAAAAGCCTCTGCGCAAGCAGGGGACCATTTAAGCGGGGCGCCTGGTTTCGTAGCATCAAACCCCTTCCCCTTGGTCTTTAGCAAATCAGTCAGAGGAAGGGCAATTTGAGCGAAATTCTGGATGAAATTTCTATAAAAATTGGCGAATCCGAGGAACATTTGCAATTGTTTGCGGGTCCTGGGGGGTTCCCAGTCAAGTACAGCCTGTATTTTAGCAGGGTCCATTTCCACCTTCCCCCCAGAGATGCGATAACCCAAAAAGTCAATGCATGTCTTGTGGAATTCACATTTTGACAGCTTTGCAAACAGGTGGTGTTCATAAAGTCGCTTAAGGACCTGGCGCACCAATTTAATATGCGACGGGAGGTCCTGAGAGTACAGCAACACGTCATCAAGGTAAAGGACCACTCCTTTGAACAAGAACTCATGTAGGACCTCATTGATTAGGTTCATGAAGACCCCCGGAGCCCCTTGAAGCCCGAAGGGCATAACGAGGTACTCAAACTGCCCCAAAGGGGTATTAAATGCAGTCTTACTTTCATCCCCCTCCCGAATGCGCACACGGAAATATGCATCTCGGAGGTCAAGTTTCGAGAAGATTTTGCCCTTGGTGGCCTCAGCTACCAAGTCCTTGATTAGCGGGAGGGGGTAGGCATTGGACAAAGAAACAGCGTTCAGACCCCTATAATCAGTGCACAATCTAAGCCCCCCGTCTTTCTTCTTTCGGAAAAGTACAGGCGCGGCGAAAGGGGAGGAAGCCGGGCGAATGAAACCTCGGGCTAAGTTTTTATCAATAAAGTTCCGCAGTTCAACTTTCTCAGCCGGCCCCATCGCATAGATTTTACCTTTAGGTAATTTACAGTCAGGCAAAAGTTCAATAGCACAGTCAGTAGAGCGATGGGGGGGCAATTCGTTAGCTTCATCTTCGCCAAACACTTTCGCCAAGTCTCTATACTCTCGAGGCAAAGAAGCTAACTCTTCCGGCTGCAAAGCGCCGCAGGGGAACTGTGCGGTCGGCTGGTCCCCCCACGAGTCCAACCAGCAGTGATCTACACATTTAGCCGACACAAATTTGACAACCCCTTCTTCCCACAAGATGTAAGGGTCATGGGTAAACAACCAGGGACTCCCCAGTACTAAGTCAAACTGCGATTTAGGGGTAACAATGAAGGATCTGGATTCCCAATGATCGCCAGCCCCCAACCGCAAAGCCATAGTCTCGTGTGTACAAGGTTCCATGGGTGCCCCATCCATTTGGGTAAAAATGATGGGAGACTTCAAGGGGACTATCCCCGCTTCCAGTGCCAATAACACTCTAGGGCTGATGAGATCCCTCCCACACCCAGAATCAATCAACGCTCTCACCCTAACGTGGGTCCCCAGGAGCGGATTCATTAACGAGACAGTCACGAAAAACAGGGAAGGGGTTTCTCTCACCACCTTGGGCGCAGAGCTAGAATGGCCGTGTCGTTTTGCGCCTCTCACAACAGGCCGTTGTCGTTTTCCGCCGTTTCAGCCACCACCTCCTCTTCTGACTCGGCAGCAGACGGTTCGATTCCCTCCAGGCCTTGGGCCGCCTGCAGAGCTTTGGAGAAACGCGGTTTAGCCATCCCCTTCTTCCCCGTCAGCGGTGTCTTCGGGCTTGGAGTAGGCGGCTTGTCTTTTACCTGACGGCTGCCACAATCCACAGCGAAATGCCCCTTCTCCCCGCACTTGAGACAGAGCCCCATCTTCATACGTAGTTCTCGTGCCGATTCCGACAGGCGTTGAGTCTTGGGTCTGGAGGCACTGGCAGCGGCGGGTCTGTTGGTCGTAGCAGCCAAGTCGAGTTTGATGGTGGTGAGCCGATCCTCTGCATTTTCAGCTTCCTGGGTCCAGGCCATCAGGGAGACAGGATTGACAGTCTTCAGAACCGTTTCTCGGATGTCTGCGTTGAGTCCCAATCGATACATCTCAGCCAATATATGATCAGGGTAGTCTCGGAGCTTTGCTGCCTGCTTGTGGAATTCCAGTGTGTACTCGCGAACCGACTTCTTATTCTGGCGGTAGGTGCGGAGAAACGCTTTAGCTCTTTGGCTCGCGTTGACATCTTCAAACCTCGCCCGCAGCGCCCACATGAATGCTCGCAAATTCAAAAGTTCCGGACCGCGGTCATTGTGCAGTCCAACATACCATGTGGCGGCGTCTCCTTTTAGTCTTGCCGAGATGACATCAATAAGACCAGCTTCATTTCGGAACAGGTGTCGGCTCTCTTCTACGAATTTATGCACTCTCACCGTGAAGAAAGCGAGTTCATCTGGGTTGCCGTCAAAGGTAGCCTCCAGTAGATCTTTGGGTCTGGGCCATGGAGGCCGTACCAACGGTTTCCTCCGCAGTTTCGTGATCCTGGTTTTTGAGGATCATGAAACTGCGGAGGAAATCGGGCAAAGCCCCGAGTCAAATGCAGCCCCGGAGCTTCGGGTGTGAAATTGACACGTTTGTGTCGAGGCAAACGGCGCTGTGCTGCGAGGCAGCTCTTGTGAGAAATCACCCAGAGTGTTGGACTGGATGGGCCATTGGCCTGATTAAACATTGGATTACGTGCTGTTCTTAAGGC
>NW_015163648.1:327874-331011 GCF_001447785.1 Gekko japonicus | reverse complement strand
TGGCAGAAGTCCATGGACAGGCTGTGTGACAGAGTGGTTTGCTGGGGAGGCTGGGAGGGTCTGTGTGCTCTGGGCTGGGCCTTTCAACAGCAGGCAGTGGCATTCCCAGAGGGTCTTCCCTCCTTACTCGTTGAGGTGGTGTCTGATTTTGGGCATGTGTCAGCTAATGCTGTCATGTAATGGAATGCGTGGGTTTGTTAGCCCTGGCGTCCATTTTGGGCTATTTTACGGACTATGCATTATGAATAAAGGCTTGATATAAAACGGGCTGCTATCTGAGAGACTGTGGATGGAAAGTTCAATGAGAGGGCACCCTGAAGACGGTACCAGCTGAGAGCCATAATCTCCTGAGTTAAACATCGATCTAGAGGGGCCCCAACGTTATCAACATTCATCATGTATGCTAACACGAAGAAGCAACTAAAACAATGAACTCGCTAGTCAGCCCAGACCAAGTGTCTCCATTTTGACAAGCTTAACATCAGATGTTTTACTCTGCCAGGAAATTTATTACACATAGCAACAGGACGCGTCAGCGATACTGGTGACCCTGCACGTAACCTCTGCCTCCGCCCAAGCACCTCCCCACTAGTTAACGAATACAGTGGAAATTGACCCCATAGCCAATCCTTGACCCTTGGGGTAGGGCTATACGATAATTTGTTTGAGCCCACCCCTCACCCCCTTTCAAGAAAGTTTAAAAACATTGAACACTGAACTGCCATCCAGCGCCATTCCCATCTTCTTCGTCTCTCCTTCCCCTTCCCCCTCGTCATCAACCTCTTTTGTCTGCTTATCCTCTTTCGCCCCACTTACTATCCAATTCCCCAAATACCGCTTTACCTTAGACTGCAGCTAAGGTCAATTCACGTGTCTCTAGCCAGTCTGGTTTCACGTGCTTCTACCCATTTCTCCCCTCCTGCCCTCCTCCCGCTGGAAGTTTAGGAGCTGAGCCACATCGAAGGTAAATATACTCTCGTCGAGGATACCAACGAATCTCCCGCTCATGCAATCGTGCTGTAACTCTTTCTAACTGCTTTTACTAGTTCTTGTGTGTATGTGTGGTTTTTATTATTACCCTTGTGTGTTTGAATAACTACCAGTAAAATAGAGTTGTATTTGACTCTCGTCTCTGTCTCTCATTGAAACGCATTGGTACAGCCCATCCTTCGTAGACACAGACCAGTAACCCAATAATTAAACTGTTCCAATTGTCTCTCCTAAAGAGCAATTCGGCTAACAGGTTGCTGTCCATGTCTCTCACTCCCTCTCCCTGCTTCTTTACGTCTTGAGCTGTTATCATAGTAGTGTCCTTGAAGCTGTGTATTGCCTGCTCCTAGCTTCCCACTGGGAATGTAACCGTTGCTTTTTGCCTGCGTTCCCAGGTGCTTGCTCATTGGCCTTTTCATGTCAGGGGGTCTTGTATGAAGAGGGGTATATCTGGGGTTCCTTTCACTATCCCTCTATTCCTGACACAGAGGTTCATGGTGCCTTACGTACTTGCTCTCAATAAACTGAAACTTCTGAAGGAACATTCTTAAGTGTGACTGACTGAAGCCCCTGACAGCCTGCAATTGGGGCAGACAAAGCTGGTGGCTTGGGAGAGTTTGTGGGGACGTTTGGAGGCCTGGCCTGCTGTTGGTCCATGACAAAGCAGGGCGGATGTACTTGGCGAGATGCCCCTGCGAATTTGGCTCTTCCTCCCAGTTGGGGGGTTCCCAAGTGCCCTTCAGGTACTTCCTTTGCTGAGGGATCCAGCTGTTGTGAGGGAGGCAGGGCAACCATTTTGAGTGCTGTTGAGCAGCAGCCATTTTGTGGGAGCCAGGTGTTTCTGCTGAGGGGAGGTACTTTAGTATGGCACCAAAGAAGGGTCAAGGGTGCTCCAAGGGCAAGCAGCCCACACCCAAGCCCCTGCCCTGTCCTCATTTGATGATGAAGGGGAGGCACAGGAGCCATATTAGATAGGTTGGTGGTGCTGGAACAAGCCAGGGGGGTTCCCTCACATGCTCTACCCCCAGTTAAAGTTGGAGGTGGGGGGTGGCAGACAAGGTTAGCTGCTAACTGGAGCTTTCAGATGGAGGTCTTGACTCTACTGTGTTGCCCTGCAAGGTGCTTATAGCACTCCTTTGGACTTATGAGCTGTAGCTCACAACTGGACTGTGCAATAAGTGTGCCAAGAACATGGACTGTATGGTGACCACAAGCTGATGCCAACTGCCTGAACTGTGAACACGCACCCAGATGAGGGAAGCCTCCTCCTGAGATGATGTGCCAGACCAAGGATGGATCCATGGGTTACCTGCCACCTGCAGCGCAGCAGAGAAGAGCACCCTGGCCACAAACAGCACACAAAAGCCAGAAACAGCATGCTGCAGAGGAATGCCATGCCATGCAAAGGGAAGCCTGAACTTCTCCACAGAGACTCCATGAGCAGAAACCTCTGCTAGCACGCAGCCCCCCCATCTTCGCCTAACACTGCCACTGCCCCCTATATGGAAGGCCTGATCACTACGTCATGACGTCATCAAATGTAGGCATAACATTCCCTGAGCTCTGCAGTTTCCAGCTACTGTCACAAGTGTTTTAACTTGCAGTTTCTCGTGTACCCAACAAGATATTCTCTTGATTCTTTCACTGCAGGATTCCAGACACTTCCCACTAGCTTACAGTGTTACTGAGTTAAGTTTCCCTTGCATATTTGAGTGCACGTTTCGTATAATTTACAAGCATATAATAGGGGAAAGTGGTGGATGTCTGTTGTATGATGGTATTGTCAAATAACTTCTGGTTTTCAGTATTACTTTTTATTTACCATTGACACAGCATGAGATAGAAATATGCACAAACTCATACTTAGGTAAGAAGTTTTCACATACAGTAAACTTCAATCATAATCTCCAGTGACCCAAAAAACAACAACAGCCACACAGGATATTGGTGTACATTCACAAACGTTCAAGGGAACCAACAACTGTAATACAGAGTACAACAACAATCAATCTTCCTATGGAATTTCTTTTGAGTAAATTAGTAAATTAGAGGAAAATATAGAAACTACACATTGTGGCCTTCAATGAATCTAAATCTCCCCAGTTGTCATTTCAACTCACGTTGTTGCAGTTCAGGGGCAAATATAT
>NW_015163648.1:305912-326904 GCF_001447785.1 Gekko japonicus | reverse complement strand
CGACCCACCTCTTTCTTCTGTGAAAATACAGATGATCACTGTGTAAAAAAAATCCAAAAAACCCCCAACAGCAACTCCAGAAAGCCCTGGGTCGCTCAGAAAGCAGGGGAAATGTTTCCGCTTGCTGGGCTCCGTCCCATCCCATCCCGCTCCAGTCAGATTAACTTTTCCCCTCCCTCCAATCTCTTCCTTCCGAGACGGCCACTGTGGAAAAAACAAAAACAAACAACCCCCCCCCCAAAACCAACTCCAGAAATCCTCCCTCGTTTTTGCGACGAGAAAACCAGTCCGGGAGAAAGAAAGAGACCCGTCGTCTTCTCTTGCTCGAGTCAGCCACAAAGGAAATGTTATGCCTACTCAGGCCGCCATTATAGTGACGTCACGACGTAGTGATCAGGCCTTCCATACAGGGGGTGGTGACACTGCACGTAGGTGACCTAGCATAAAAAGCTGCTCAGCCATGAAAAGATTAGAAAGACTGTCACGTACTAGCTAAACCAATCACCTGGAGCCATCAACAAACCATCAATGACAATGACTCTGGCTGCCTCAGCCATTGTTCTCCTTAGGTGCCACTGTTAAGAGTAAATAGAACTCAATATTGCCCACCATTAAGCCCCCTTCCTCCCCAAACTGGTTTTTGATTAAGTAACTTCCTGGGACTGACCCAGGGGATGTGACTAACCAACACACATGCCCCCAGACCAAAATAGTGTATAAAAAAGCATGATACACCATTCTCTCTCTCTCTCTCTCTCTCTCTCTCTCTCTCTCTCTCTCTCTCTCTCTCTCTCTCTCTCTCTCTCTCCTCAACCTCTAGACCCACCTTATCTCCACAACTCTTGGTTTTAGCGCTGCCAGAGTCTGCCACATGTTCTGCTGGTTCAGAATATGACCCTCATTCCCCCATAGTCTCCCTTATTTTTTTCTGTGGATTGCTTAATCCCGCTGAGGACAGGTACGTATCACCCCTCAATGATTCTCCTGCTAATGTGAATGTCACTATCCCTTTCTATCTACATTTCCTAGATCAGACTAATGGTGTGTTTATTTGTGGGTTTATTTGTGGGTTTCTGGAAAAGGCAGGATTTCTGTATACATAGGCTATTGCTCCCTTAGAAGCCAATTGCATATAAATAATTAAAATTCCCCACAGTTATTAATCCATCAGAGCAATTTGGCTAACTGTCCTTTTTGGAAGGGAAGTTGTCCAGCCCTCCTAGAATGGGTTGACCCCTGGCTTGCCCCTATTCTGAGTTGTTTGTTGGCCCTTGCTGATAGTACCATGTAAATAGTTAATAAAGTGGCCCTTTAGTTATCCGAAATCCATTGTCCGTCTCTTTATTCTGATGGGGGCGGGGGAAGAGTTCATTTTGAGGAAGACCGCAGAGACCATAAATGTAATACTTGCTACTTCAAACTTTATAGAATACTTTTGCAAGGAAACTTTACTTACTGCTTTGAAAGTTCCACTCAAAGGATGAAAATAGCTGCTGTTCTAGGTTTCATTTCTCTACTGGTGTCTCCGAAAAGCGCTTCCTTCCACATGCTTGTTCATAGGTGCATAGTTCCTACTATGAGTTTTGATCCCAGCAAAGTGATCCATGCATTCTTGAACTATGATTTTTATTTTCTGTGACTATCAAAGAAGTTTTCCTCCTAAGTAATGGCATGAGGTTTGAGTTACAAAAGAAAAGAGAGCCATAAGAGGGTGGCTGAGGGGCGGAGAGCAAACTTAATAGAAACTGAAGGGTCAATATGTGGAAGGAAAATTCACTGTGATTTCCCAAGTGAAACATGTTTAGATTGCTCTGAATAAATAAGGCAAGGGGGATGTAAATCAACATAAAGGAGAAAATGTCTTACAAGAAACACACAAGTTGTCTGTCTGTCAGTCCTAACCAGACTGATATTCTTCTAGTTCCATTTAAGTCAGTGGGCTTAGAAGGGTGTCCCTGTGTTTAGGACTGCAGTGCAATATATGTATAGTTTCTGTGGAGGAATGGACAAATTTCTTTTTCAGTGTGTGGTTTAGCCTGATTTCTTGGGGCATTAGCAGCTATTGATTCTACAAGCAGTTTTTAGTAACATGCCTGTTTCTCTGCTTGTGGCGTGCTGTGATCTGTGTTTTACAGCTTGGTTAGGGAAGCTGGTGGATTGTCCTGCCTCAGAGATGGTTAAGTGACTGAACTTGCATAAGCTAGTGCCTGTTATTCAGAACACTATGCCCTTAGTTACAGTGAACTGCAAACAATGCCAAAGCAACCATCTAAACTACCAGTAAGAAGAAAACAAGGTGATCCACAAGTATTGCTTATAACGAGTTTTCCCCAAAAATGTATGTCTCCCTTCCTGGTTTTTAAAATTTAGGAATATTGCACTTCTGAAGTACAGAAGTGAAGAAATGATTAGTGCAATGTAAGCAGGGACTGAAGGGTGATAGTATTTGTGCTGCTAGAATTATTATTTTTCTGTTCATGTAGTGTTTAAGAAAGACACATTTCTTGAGTTTAGTGAGTATTCCCCAATCCTGAATAACTGGAGGCTTTAAATCAAGGGCAGAGGATACTCTGCATGGTGCCAGATATGTGAAATTCCTTGTATGCGGGCAGAAACTAGCAGCATCATGGGTACTTTTTAATTTTTTAATTTTTTATTGTAAATATAGTTTTAAAAACTCACAGTTTTAATTTCTATATCTATTTGCTGGAGCTGCGGTGGCTCAAGTGGTTAAGACGCGGAACTGCAGGCTGTGGAAGGTCAGTAGTTCAGCAGTTCAAGACCCGGGTGCCGCATGATGGAGTGAGCTCCCATCTCTAGTTCCAGCTCCTGCAAACCTAGCAGTTCAAAAGCAAGAAATTGCAAGTAGATAAATAGGTACCACTTTGGTGGGAAGGTAACAGTGTTCCGTGCGCCTTGGTGTTTAGTCATGCCAGCCACATGACCACGGAAACGTCTTCGGACAGCGCTGGCTCTTTGGCTTTGAAACGGAGATGAGCACCGCAACCCTAGAGTCGGATTCGACTGGCTATCGAGCAAGGGAACCTTTACCTTTACTTTTTTTTACCATCCAGAGATGGATGGAGCATGTTAATCAAACACATGAACAGTATCTCAGGTGTTTTACAAACTTTCAGCAAGACAACTGGGAGGGGCTTCTCTCCTTGGCTGAATTTTGTTATAACAATGCCTGTCACTCATGTGTGTCCCCTTTCATGGTGGTCTATGGTTACAAGGCGCCACCTCTCCCATTTATCTCAGACCTCCCCCTCCCAGAGGGAGGTAGGTGACTGGTGCAAACGATTTAAGGAGGCCTGGCCGGTCCTCTGTAAAACTTTGGATGCAGCTAAACAGGCTTACAAATCTCAAGCAGATAAGAAACGTTCTGATGTCTGGGATGTCCAGCTGGGGGATTCTGTTTATGTCTCCACTAAAAACTTTAAGGGGCTACGACCTAGTCATAAATTGGGGTGGAAGTTTGTGGGACCTTTTAAGGTAGCATGGAAAATCAATGACGTGGCTGTGGAACTGGACTGCCTAAAAACCTAAGACATTCGCATTCTGTTTTCCATTTCAGTTTATTGTGCCGTGATCCTGGGCCAAACGTCTGGCGACCGCAACAACCATGTCCCCCTCCACTGCTCCGCCAAGGCAAAACACATCATGAAGTTGCTGATATTTTGGGCTCAAAGCTGAAGCGAAACAAATTGTATTATTTGATTGAATGGGTGGACTTCGGTCCCCAACACAGGGAATGGGTGGCGAAGGAACATGTTTCTGCTTCCCGCCTTCTGAAACGTTTCCATCAGCATTTCCTGGGAAAACCGGGGGTGTGTGTCTTTGGGATGGGCAGGATGTCAGGTAGCCCTGTCATGGTGTTGGAATGTGGAGGGGGCATCTCCCTCTCCATGCCAGCTCATCCTGTCTAGCTTTTTGCTGCTTATCTCTGCCCTGACCTTGCTAATCCAGCTGCAGCATTACCCAGCCTGGGAATCTTAACAGTTTGGGTGCACAACCGCTTGCTTGCCCACACACGCAAAATGTAATCATTGGCTTTAGCTTATGGGGGGGGGGACGTTTGATTTTACTATAAGTCAGTGGGCATCATATTGCAGGTCAGTCCTGACACACGCTGTATACTCATTCTTAGTAATGGACTATCATTAAACATCTATCTTTTTAAGAAGCCTTGGTGTGTGGTGTGCTCCTGCTAAGCAACCTGACACACAGCTCAGCTGTTTGTGTGTGTGTGTGTGTGTGTGTGTGAAAAGCAGAAAGCAGGGGTTTAAGTGGCTTGAAGACATTTAACCCCCTGTTTTCTGCTCTTCACGACTGTCATGAACAGCATCGAAGTTCATGGAAGTTTGTGGCAGTTCCAGTGTCTACCAACCATAAACCAGCTCATGAACCATAAACCAGCCAAACCTGGTGTAGGGGGCACTAGAGCTCCCAAATGATTTTGATTATTGCTGCTTAATTGAGACCAATGAGAAGCTTAAGTTCTTTGTGAATCTCCTGGGAGAGTTGACACCTTGCTTTAGAACACTAGCTTGACCAATTAATGTAAATCTTTTTTAATTGACATGTTTTCAGCTCTTGTTTTAAAAGGTGTATTTTGTGATGTGCTGCCAACTTTGAAGACCTGTTGAGAATTCCTAGATTTATGATTGTGAGAACCGCTATGTATTCCTTTGAAATACAGGTGTTTGGCTTAGGTCAGGATGACCTGGGAATTAGCCAGCCAAGCTAAGGTGGAAAGTTTGAAGCAGCTCTTTTGTTCTGTGTGAAAGCAATTCTTAATGTTTAAATGAAAGGTATTTTAACATATTGAACTTTAAGCAATGTCCCTCTCTACATATGTGCAGTGTATTATTTTACATATTGAATTGTCAGATGCTTTAAGCAATCACTCTACTGTATTATTTTTAAAGAAGGAAGAAACTTTAACAGGTATAACAGAAGGTTTTACTTGCTAGTAGTGGCTAATTGGGAGAGTTTGAATTATTGCCAATTGCTCTCTCCTCTATTTAAAAGGGAAAAGCTTAATAGAAGTGATACAATGGTTTGGGTTTTTAAGATTTTAAGTTATAATGTATAAGATGTCTGTAAAAATCCAAAGTTGAACACTTCTATATGTTGTGTGTTAGCTTAAGGCAACCAGACTGTTTGTTGGAAAAGAGAAATCATTAAGCAAATGTGCAAATGTCCAGTAGTTGAACTAAGCTGAAAAGGGCTAACAAACAAGTTTGGGAAAAACAGGATAATTAATCAAGTCTTTGAAGCTAAGGGAGTGATCCAAATACTGAAGTTCAGCCAAAGCAAGGGTCATTAAATCATGTACATCTGCTAATTGGGAAGGCACAGGTGCGCATGAAGTCATGGCTTTGGCAACAATTAAAAATGGTCAATAATTTATATTGTAAAATAGTGCCTCCTACAGGCCGAACCAAGCTATGTGTTTTATAAAGTATAAACTTCAATTTATATTAGAAGCTTCATAAATAATCAGAAATAATTCTGTAAAATGCTCTGATAAACCAAAACGAATAATAAATGTATAGATCAATACATTTAGAAGAATTTAATGCTACAAAATATTTTGAAATACTAAAAGAATTGATGTAAAAAGTTTAATGCTTTAAAATGTCAGTGTGACAATGTTTTTATATTCTGTGTACTTGCAAGAGAAAATAAGTTTCTAAAATGTTTTTAAGATACCTTTATATGTATGTATTAAGTGAACTAAAGTATTAAGTTTATAGAATGTTGTATCTGAACTGACAAAGTTGTACTGAGAATGAACCCGGCTTGAAAAGTTCAGTGAAAGGTAACAGAATACTGGGAGTTGTAAACAAAGCTGTAAATCAAACATAATGAGTTTCACCTGTGTTGTAGGAGTAAGAAACTCAGCCAGCTACCATCTTGTGTTCCAAATATGTAATTGATGACTGACAAGACAAAGAGAACTGAACTGAGCATGTCTAAGTGATGTCAGTGATGATGTAAAGTGAGGAGGAGCAGAAAAGAGTATCTAAGTCTGCTGCTTGCATCTGCTAGTTGAACACCAGGCTGAATTAAGCTGTAGGTGTTCCTTTATTCAAATAAATACTTTTTATTACCCTTTACTGCCTGGAAGATTGTTTTCACTGTGTGGTTTATTGGCTAGCCACATAAGTCAAAGAACCTGAGCACCTTTAGCGTATTGGCAACACTGGTCATGAACTTTATGTTTGTGAGCCAATTCGTGTCCATTCCTAAAAACGATTCTTTTGGTTGCATGCATGTGTGGAGCCTGTGATTCTAATGCTTCAGTCTGTGTTGGACCTTGTAACTCTCAAGCCATATGTGAATTTGTCACAGAACACAGAGGCTGGGTCTCTGGACTTCAGCCTTTCTACAGTGGGCCAAAGAGTGCAGTGACACCCTTCCAAGCCCATTGATTTAGAAGGATGTAACTTGGGTCAGGAAGTTGGGTTGCAACCTTAGGTGGGGCCTACAGTTCTACCATAATTACCACTGATCTCCAGAGTGTGGAGATCAGCTTCCCTGGACAAAATGGCAGCTTCTGAGGGTGGATTCCAGCATCCTATCCCTAGTGCGCTTCCTCCCCTCCCTATATGCTACCCTCTCCAGGATTTTCCCTCAGATTTCTAGGGAATTTCCAAACCAGAGTTGGCAACCTATCAGGAAAATGGAATGGAACAAAAGTTGAACTTCCTTCCTCATGTATCAGGCACTGTTCACTGGACTATTACAAGGTGTGGGGACCAAGATCCAAACTGTGTATGCTCTGTAATGTGTGAATCAGTTGGTGCCTGTTTCTGAGATTACTCACATACAAGGCTGAAACATTTTTATAATTTTGCTGCTGTAAATAAGATTAAGGTAATGATGGTAGAGAAGGTATTTTAGAGAGCTCTGTTGATTTAGTGGGCCTGCCATCAAGGGAATGCAAACCACCTACAGTCAAACACACACACACATGTTATAGTTTGTACAGGCTAAACTGAACTGCATATGCACCAGATACAGTTTGTTTGTGGTTTTAATTCCTCATTTTTCCCTGAGTCACAAAACAACTGTTTTCATCTCTTTTTCTCATTTCCATTTTCTGTAATATGCCCTCCATTTACACTTTCCATTTTATATGAAGGGGAAGGGAACAAAAACAGCTACAGTCCACACTTGGGAGGCACCAAGAGCCTCTCTGTCCCTTCAACAGCAATTATCATTCCAGCCATGACAAATCTGCATCCTGTTTGTTTACTTTGCAAAGATGCTCAACAGGGACCAGATTGCTGATGTGAAGGTTTTTATAAAACACATTTCCTGCGGGCTTTGCCTTGGAACATTATTCTTGTTGGAGAAAAGTGAGTTCCTTATTTGCCTGGGAGATGACTGGATCTATAAAGCCAGGGGCAGAATTGCACAAGGGTAACATGTTGCATTCAGAAAAGCAAAAGTGACAGTGAAAGCATGTAGGCACACATATAAAACACCATATGTGTGTGTGTGAAAGTGTGTGTGTACACAGAAAGCTTCTGCTGGCAGCTGATGTCTTCATGCAGGAAACACCTGACCGTCAGATTGTTTGTATGACCATTTCAGTTAGTAATGATTTGATTTTTTTTTTCAAAATAAGACATTCACATATCAAAGTTACCTTGTTTCATTGCCTGTTCTCTCTTGAGTGCAGCAGCCATAGAAGTGTGTTACTAGTTTATTCACAGTTTAAAACAAGCAGAATTTCAAGTGGTTTTGCTTTGCACAGTTGATGGAATTCAGGCCACTGCTTTGACATGCTCACAGTTTACTGGCTGACCTTATAAATACCTTGTGGTCACTATAAGCAAGTTCTTCATAAATTGAAATCTGTTATGCATCAAATATATGTGTTAGCTTTGAGCCTGTGTGGCCTGTAACATTCATCAATCAGCAGCATTAGCATGTTAGTGCATGTTCAGAACTGACTGGATGGAGCTTAAGTTTCTAAATGTGAAATTGAGAAAAGTATTTGTGATCATTGCCAATTAGAATACTCAATGTGAACATACTCAGCATTGGCAGTCATGCCAGAAATGAACACATGAAGCTAATGAACACATTGGTCTATTGAGGTGAATAGTTTCACTAGTGTTGTCTTCTTTAACTGGCAGCAGCTCTTCAGTATTAAGGGGAGATCTTTTATATCACTGGTTACCTGCTCCTTTTAACAAGAGATCCTGGGACTGAACCTGAGACCTTCTGCATGCAAAGTGGATGATCTACCACTCAGGCACAACCCCTCCCCAAATGAAGCCACCTTGTGTATCCTTTCCATCTGCATGTTAATTCAATGACATGGGCAGTGAGAGGGCTTGTTTTGAGACATGGAAACAGTCTGATGTGTCCGCAGGAGCTTCCGCCTTCATTTACAGTGATGATTTTATCATATGCTACAGCTTAGAGGCCACTAAAATTCATTCTGCACCTGGACCTATATAAGATTAGACCCAGACCTTATATGGTCTAGGAGTCCTCTTCAGTATAGGGAGGGGTGTATAAATATGTATTTTCATTTTTTTGTGCATAATTGTAGAAAAGAGTAAGATTCCAACTCCAGTAGCACATTAAAGACTAACAAAATTTGTGGTAGGGTATGAGCTTTCGTGAGTCACTGCTCACTTCTTCAGAACTTCTGAAGTCTTTGGCTGTGGTCAGACCTGCAGTTTGATCCATTGCCATTTCTGTTTTCTTCCAGATTTAAAATGCACGATCAGACAGCAACACCCATCATGCACCCTACCTATCATGAGCAAACTGCTATTCCTGCAATTTCTAGTTGTGGCCTAAATAGTCCAAAGACCAACCCCAATTCTACTGAAATAACATGAAGAAAAAGCAGTCTCCTAAAATGCCCGTCATGAGACACTTCAAGTAATTTCTGTTTGGCCATGCCTGGAATCTGGTGGGAGTTTGGAGGTCAGAGACATGGGGGATACATGGCATTGCATGTATCATGACATCACCTACGGTGAAACCTGGAAGTGAGGTCATGTCGCTCCAAGATCTGCTGAAAATTCTACGGTTAAATTGTAGAGTTTCCAGTGATTCCTAGAGTGGAGTGACAGGTATTTCTCTGGTCTGGTGACAGAAGAGATTTACACTGCACGTCAAAGAATAGGAAGCTGTGGGCTGTCTCAGTTGATTACTCTTAGGACGGATCAGTCTCCAATTTTGACATATTTATTTGTCCTCCCCCCAGGAATTGATAAGATTAGAATTTCAACAGCCAATCCATATGCAAAAGAACCTCCTCAGGAAAGCTCCTCCATTAGCATGTCACAGCCTGGGAAACTCCTGCAAGGTAATGACTCAGCCCTACCTCACCTTCCTGAGTAGATATAAATTACCTGCCTACCATTTTTCTTCTCACATTGACACAGAGAGTACTCCATCTTTCTGTGTTATACCTCTGAGGATGCCAGTCACAACTGCTGGCGAAATGTCAGGTACTACAATGCCAGGACCATACAGCCTGGAAAATTGACAACAACTAATGAACTCCAGCCGTGAAAGCCTTCAACAAAATATTTTTATTGGCTTTTGTTCAACTAATTGGGGGGAAAGCCAACTGCAATTTTGTTCTAAGTGAGGAGGAACCATTAAATAAGCTTTAATTTAAAATGATAATGGTTCATGCTTCTTTCAGAGCTATATAGTGAATATAAGTTGGGAAATGTGAATAACAACTAAGCCTTATAGTGTGCAAAGCTATTGAGATGGGTAAACATCAATACTCACTTTCAGCTCCCAGTCTTCAGAAGCTTCTTTCTCAAATGTCACTGAGCAACCACCTTCAACCAATTGTCTTTCTTTTCACAGACACTCCATTGTTTTAAAATGTTAGTAGCATTTATTTGAGAACAAACTGGTATTCCAAGTCACTCCAGATGGGCAGATGTCAATCAAACTTCAACTCTATGTTGGTACAAGCTGCCTACCTAGAGAACGTACCTTTGGTCTTCCTTACCCTCTCTCTTTAAATACTACTGCATCACAGGGATGATGGCTAATGGTGGTCACCCATAGTTCATAGATTACGGGATGTAACTGTAAATACGGATAGAACTGTCTCTCTTCAGAATGTTAAGAAGAACTCTGCCATTCCACACTAATGGTCTATCTGGCATGGCATCATGTTTCCCACTGTAGTCCATGAGAAATCCACTGGTAGGATAAGAAAAATAGCCCTCCTTTGCTGTTTCCCCCCAGAAGCTGATATTCAGTTGCATTCTGCCTCTGACTATGGAGGCTCACTTTAGTCATCGTTTCTTACACTTACTGATAGACTTAGTGGTGGAAAGTGTGGGAAGCCACAGCTGACTTATGGCAACCCCATAGGGTTTTCAAGACAAGAGATATTCAATGCCTGCCTCTGCATTGTGACCCTGAACGTCCTTGGTGAGCTTCCATCCAAATACCAACTACAGCTGACCCTGCTTAGCTTCTGAGATCTGATGAGATCAGACTGGTTTGAGCCATCCAGGTCAGGGCACTGATAGACTGTGTGTGTGTGTGTGTGTGCATACATATGTATGTGTAAAGTGCCATCAGGTTGCAGCTGACTTATGGCAACCCCAGCAAGGGGCTTTCAAGGTATATGAGAAGCAGAGGTGGTTGGCCATTGCCTTCCTCTGCAGTGTTCCTTGGAGGTCTCCCATCTAAGTACCAACCAGGGATGACCCTGCTTAGCTTCCAAGACTGGGCTGTGCCATGCTGCCTTCCCTCACTGATAGACCTATCATCCACTAATTTTGTTCAATCCTCTTTTAAAGCCATCTATGCTAGTGGCCATTACTATATTTTGTGGCAACAAATTTCTTATGTTAATTATGTATTTCATGAAAAAGGATTTCATTTTATCCATCCTGAATCTATTATAAAAGTATATTCACTTCATGAGGTTTCCCAAGTTCTAACGCTATGGGAAGTGGAACAAAAGTTCTCTTTTATTCACTTCTTCTGCACTGTGCATAATTTTCTAAATTCCCCTTTGTTGTTGTTTTTCTAAACAAACTGCTTTAGCCATATCTCATGCAGAAGATACCCAAGCCATCTTTTTAGTTGCCCTGATTGCTGTAATATGTGAAAGACCCTAATGATTTTCCTAAAAGATACTTTATTTTAACTTATTTTGATTTCTTTTCTGGTAAAGAAGGAATGAGATTATTTTAGCTAATTATGTGGTCACTTTAACTCATCACAATTTGTTTTCTGTTTTAACCATTTTGAACAGATGCTGAACTACTCTGTGTGATTTCTGTTCATCCACTTTATTGGGGGGAAATCCACAAAAACAGAGCTTGTAAAGAAATGCATTTTTTATTCTGCACTTGAGTTCTTTGAATCTGAAAGTTTAATGCACATTTTGATGTTAGGTGCAAAGAGCTGTTTAGACTCCCAGAAGTTCTGGTAATCTTCACTTTTTTAAAAAAATGTAGGTTGGAAACTTTTGCTCTGTGTATTTAAAAAAAGTGCACATGTCTTTTGCCTCTTTGGTTCCACTCCATGCTATGATTGATAACATTGTTTAAATGAAAAAGCACACCCTGTTTTCAGAGAAGTTATAGACATGACAGTTTCTCTAACGCTCCCAAAATATTGTTAAGAAATACCGTGTGTTTGTCTTTAAGTGTGAGAATCAACATTGTAGCTGACAGATCCCCCCCCCATCTCATTTTGCAATGCAAAACACCATCAAGATGCTGTGATGGCTCTTGCTTTGGCAGTCCTTTAAAGGAACAGCTGAGCTTTAACATACTGATTCTTTGTTCATGTAATTCCATAGGCATTCACTGACCATTATAGTGCAGTTATTAGAGATAATGCTCTTCAAGTGAAATGTCTTATCACTGTTTTAACATCCTGACACAAAATCACCTCATATTATTACTTCAGCCGAGCCATTAAGCAACCAAAGGCTTCCAAGCAGCTGAATGCATGAGCGATGAATGAGACAATCTTTGCTAAGTTTCTTTCAGATAATGGCCTCAGTTTAAAAAAACAAAATCATCATCACTCTTAAAATGCAGGGTGCTTCAAGGTGCAAAAGATCATGTTTATGCCACAATAAAGCTATTAATCTGTAAGGTGCCACAAGTTTATAGTTGCCAACCTCCAGGTGGTGTCTGGAAATCTCCTGCTATTACAACTGATCCCCAGGCGACAGAGATCAGTTCACCTGGAGAAAACGACTCATTTGGAAGGGGGACTCTATGGCATTATATCCTGCAGTGGTCCCTCCCCTCCATAAACCTCACCCTCATCAGGCTCCACTCTCCAAATCTTCAGGTATTTCCCAACCCAAAGCTAGCAACCCTACGCAAGCTATCCATTCATGTTTGCTGTGATAGGCTGATTTAGCTCTCCCTCTAGATTTTGTCTTCATGGATTGTGTAGTGATGAGGCTCAGCCATTAAAAATCCTAGAACTTTCAATTTAAAGATCTGTTGAAAGATCATTTTAGCATACGGCAACTGTTTACTCATTTAGACATTTGTAGCCCACTTTTCTCTCAAATGGGGACCCAAAGCAGTCTAGAAAAGCCATTAAAAATCCTAGAACTTTCAATTTGTTAAAGATCTGTTGAATGATCATTTTAGCATATTGCAACTGTTTACTCATTTAGACATTTATAGCCCGCTTTTCTCTCAAACGGGGACCCAAAGCAGTCTAGAATATTGTTCTCTCCTCCTTCCCTCACAATAACAACCCAGTGAGATAGGCTAGTCTGTGAATGAGCGACTGGCTCAAGGGCACCCAGCGGGCTTCCATGGCAGAGTGGGGATTCAAATCTGCATCTTCCAGATCCTAGTCTGACACTAACCACTAGCCCACACCGGCCATATGGGAAAAAGTCTTCTCTGCTGTTGCTTCTAGACATGTCAGCTTTTGGAAAGGCAACTACATGCATGACGCTCCGGTAATAAGAACTTCCTGGTGGTCCCCAGCCCAAGAGAAGTCTGGCTGTCCTTGACCAGGGCCAAGGCTTTCTCAGCCCTGACACCTACCTGGTGGAATGCTCAGCCGGAAGACATCCGTGCCCTGTGGGAGTTGTTACTGTTCCTCTGGGCCTTTGGTTGAGGACAGCGACAGGGCATCTTTGGCACTCTTACATAATTTCCCATCCCTCATAACCCCTCCCTCAGGGAGGCTGGAGATCTGGAATCTTTCCTGCCATCTTATGTACTGCATGTATGTTGTTTTACTTTTGGTGATTACTGGGGGGTTTACTTAGCTTTAACTTGTATTTAATTTTGTTGTAAGCCATCCTGAGCCCTGTTTCTAGGGAAGGGTGGCCTAGTAAATCTAATTTAATTAATAAATAATGCATCCTTTTAGTAAGTGTAGGGTTCAGCCAGGTAATTCATCCTAGTCCATGTCCATCCACCCATCCTGGTCTGTGTTCATCCATCCAGTCTGTCCAGCCAGTCAGTCACAGGAGTCTCCAACCTTTTTGAGCCTGCAGTTTTAACATAAGGTTGTGGGCACAACCATAGAATGGCTGCATCAGGAGGCAGAACCAAACACAAATGGCAGGAAGTGAGGTTATGCATAATTAAAAGTAACACTTCAACATTTTAGGCAGATGCTTAACAGGATGCTTTTTAACATAAGCATATTGTTTAAAAATATTTTCTTGCATACACACTGCTTACCTTCAGTCATGTAGTAAAGATCCTTGTGCTGTCGTGCCAAAATACCTTTTAAAAACCTAAACCTTTCCTGGCACCAGTGAAGTGTTTACAGAAAGTAGGCAGGGCCAGGTGGGGCTTTTGGCCAGCAAGGCTTCTGATTGGCTGTGCAGATTCTTAAAAAGATTGTTTGGGCAGTAGCTACCACCACAGTACAAGGCTTTTTTTTTTTTTTGAGGGGCCGGGGACAAAAGCTTGACACTAGTTATTCATTGGTGAGTAAAAAACACTCTGTGCATGCTCAGATGCATGTGTTCCTTTACACAAACAAATTACAGAAAGGTGATTTGCAATTAATGATTAAGACTAAATAATGATTAAGACTAAATAAGTGAAACAGGGCATTCATTTTCTCTCTCTCTACTTCCCTTCTATTGTAAACAGAAGAGGCTACCCCAAAATAGTTCAAATGTCAGACCAGTCTTCACTCACTATGAAGTGCCAATAACGTATATACTTATGGTGAACTGTACATGGGGAGGGAGGGAACCTGGCAGAGGTGGAGGCTGAAGAGACCAGAGGTTCATGAAAGCAATACGAAAACACAACTGTACAACCAGCGTTTGGGAACAATCAAGAGCATTTGTCAAGTGTTTGAATGTACATTACAGGTTTGCTGAACATTCAGCTGTGCTGATTGCAGCTTGTGGACAGCTTGTGAACTGAAACATCTGGGTGACTGAGCATCTCTGGTCACTGTGCCGGAACACTGTGCACCTCGGTAATGTTCCTCTTTTTTTTAGAAAAAAGAAAGGCATCTGTTGCACTAAAAGGCTATCATGGCCTTTTAGATAGTGTCTCAAAAATTTGGCTGCTGAGATGTTGTGAGCCCAATGGGTAACCGGAAGACAAAGAGCATTTCTACTTTTCCTCAACCTGCTACGATCACATAAATTGGATCTGACAGAATTACCATTGATACAAATTAAAAACAAATAAAAAGGGTACACAGAACTGATTCCTTGAGTTCAAACTCCATTACCAACTGATTTACTGTGCAGTGACCTGTGATTGTTTGTACTGAGAAAGTGCTGCATGCGGATCCTATCAGCCTCATGGCCACGTCTCACCCTAGTCAATAAGCTATTTAACTTAATGGGAAACGGTATTGATGGGACTTGGAATGCAGCTTAAATGGGGTGGGGAGAGAAAGAAAGATGCAGCTGCAAAAAGCAGATAAAGTCCTCAACTTGGGAGGGGGGATGGCTCATTGGATGTTTCCCTTTTGTTATCTCATTAATTAAAGTCCAGAAAAGGCCTTGCTGGGTTTTGGCGAGTCAAAGCACTACAAAAAAAAATGTTGAAGGGATGATTATTCAGAGCATCTGTAAGGAATCATGGAGAAAACAGTGAAGCAATAAAGCAAGAACTGAATTTCCCCCACCCCTTTCTCAATGAGCAAGTCCACATATGAGCTAAGGCTTTATAAAGGAAAGATATTGTGATCAAAGGGTTATTCACGTCATCATTCTCTCTGCTTCATTCTTGTTACATTATTTGTTTAAAAATAAACTTTGGCCCATGGGGTCAGACCAAAATATTGGTTTGAGCAAATCTGAGTACCTCCACTGATGTCGCTTCTTGCTTGCTTGCTTTCTGATGGTGCTTAACAAGATTGTCCTTTCAAGTGGAACAAAGTTTAAGTCCAGTGGCATTTTTAAGACCAACGAAGTTTTATTCAATGTATAAGCTTTTGTGTACATGCACACTTCATCAGATACATTGAAACAGTTTTCCTCAAGCCTTACATATAGGTAGAGAGGGTGTGTGTGGAGGTGGGTCAGTTGCCAAAAAGGGCTGGAGTCAAGGTACATAAATAACTGGACAATAAGTAGAAAAATTGCTCACAAGACTGCACAGCTTAGAAGGGGGCATTGGTCCAGTGGCACATTTAAGACCAATAAAGTTTTACTCAAGGTATAAGCTTTCATGTGTATGCACACTTCTTCAGATACAGTGAAACAAAACTACTTAAACCATTACATATAGGTGTGGAGGGGTTAGTTGCCAGGAAGGGCTAATTAGAGTCAATGAATAAATAACGGCAATTCCAGGGCTTCTTTCTGGAAAAAGCGATGCCAGACCTCTCAAGAGGGAAATGAAGGAAAAATGCATGAGATCCTTGAAACAACATTATTTTCATGCACTACGGACTTACCTCAACTTTTGCAATTGATAAAAAATCAGAAACAAAAAGGCATAAAGTCATAAAACCCCACTTCATTTGTTAATTTATCACTCCATCTAAGTATATATTTGCTGTCATCAAGAGGTCTCTCAAATTACGCAAATTCAAGGTTATTTTCAGACTATGAATGTGTCTATTAGATATATTTTGCTGAATAATGTTATTTTCTCCAGAGGAACAGATCTCTGTTACCTGAAGAGCAGTTGTAATTTTGAGTGATCTCCAGCCCTCACCTGGGGATTGGCAACAATGGTTCCCCAAGAGGAAATGGCTGGTTTGGAGTGTGGAATCTATGGCATTGTACCTGCCTGAGGTCCCACCCCTCCTCACCCTCTCTAGGCTCCACCCCTCAAATCCATGAATTTTCCAACCTGGAGTTGGCAACCCAATCTCCTTCCCAGCCAATCATCAATCTGCCATTATCTGCCCCTCTAATTTCAGCTTTCCATCTCCTCCCCCCTCCCTTCTGGAAATCAATTGTAATTCTGAGTGATCCCCAACCCTCACCTGGAGATTGGCAACAATAGTTTCCCAGGAGGAAAAGTAGTCTTTCTCTGCAATGGGGACCAAAGCAGCTTACATCATTCTCCTCTCCCCCTTTTGACTTGCACAACAACCCTGTGAGGTAGGTTAGGCTGAAATTCTGTGACTGGTCCAAAATCACCTACTCAGCTTCTACAGCAGGAACCTGGATCTAGCAGACCCTGCTCTGAAGCACTGACTGCTACACCTAGGGTTGTCAACCTCCAGGTGGAGCCTGAAGATAACCAGGTATCACAACTGAACTCCAGACAACAGATCTCTCCCCTCCAGAGAAAAAAACCTGCTTTGGAAGGTGGGCTTTATGGCATCCTGTTCAGCTGAGGCCTCTCCCCTCCCCAAATCCTGGCTTCCCTAGAGTCTACCAGAAAATTTCCAGGAATCTCCCTGGCTGGAGCTGGCAACCCTAGTCAGGACTGGCTGGCCCCAATGAGTTCCTCACAAAGGCCTGCAAAGGTTTTCCTTCCTTTGTCTGAACCAAGCGGAGTAAGCTCACACTATGAACAAACAGGACATAAATCAACAGGGGTTAAACGCAATCCTCTTTCTCTACACACAATACTCTCTACTTCTGGAGGTTGTGGGCTCAGGATAGGATCTTTCCTTGGACCGGCCTCTGGCTCTACTTCAGCCTCTCTCTCTTGCCCAAGAGAGCAGGGAAACTTCCATTCATTCCCCAGTCCAGCTGACTGTGGAGTGGCTGAATTTCTGATGCCTCCAAGGGATGAAGACTGCCTCCTCCCTAGATGGGCTGCAGTCTATATTGATGCTGCTCCGCCCCTTGGGACAGTCCCTGTTTTCCCACACTTTTTGGCCCTGGGGCAGCTGGGAAATGTAGGCCAGCAGATGAGGAAGCCCCACTCAACCCAGTGAGTGATACCCCTGCAGGCCCGTCTCTGGAACTACAGCTCAATTAAACCTTATAGGGGAACATTTTAAACAAACAACCACAGACAGCAGCCATCTTACAAACACAGGTAATTGCCAGTCTATGAGTGGTGCGAAATCACAGCTTCCACAGCAAGAACCTGGGTCTGGCAGACCCTGCTCTGAAGCTCTAACTGCTATGCCTAGGGTAGCCAAACTCCAGGTGGAGCCTGAAGATAACTGGGTATCACAACTGAACTGCAGACAACAGATCCCCCCCCCCGAGAAAATACTTGTCCCACCTGGAGCTGGCAACCCTAGTCAGGACTGGCTTCAATGAGTTCCTCACAACAGCCACTGAGGGGAAAATTACTCCCACACATGAGGCAAGCAAGAGGTGCATCTTCATCAAGAGAGAAAACCATTTGCCAGTAATTCTGATGGGGCACAGTGGCTGAAGGGGGAGTGGGCGGGGAGGAAGAGCAGACCCAGCACCTGGCCAATAGCATGTGAGTATTCTTGAGTGGCGGCTGATGGGCCAATGGCTGAGGGAGCACATTGCACAGCCAATGGGAGAGCCGCAAAGTGCCACTCTATTTCACAATTATATATAAGGAAAGATGGCCTCAAGAGCTGAGCACACTGCCCAGCAAAGAACTAATTGTAATGAGCTTAAAGCTACCTTGTCACAGCCAATGGGAGAGCCGCAAAGTGCCACTCTATTTCACAATTATATATAAGGAAAGATGGCCTCAAGAGCTGAGCACACTGCCCAGCAAAGAACTAATTGTAATGAGCTTAAAGCTACCTTGTCTTCTCACTGTGCAATTATATACAACACATATATACAGAGAGAGAGAGCGAGACAGAGCATCAGGCAAGAATAAAATCAGCACAACATGTCATCAATTTCCTGTATTTTTCTTGAAAGTGAACTGTTCTTGTGCTCCCTTAAATGGAAACAAATTAGCACACAGTAAACACCACTTGTGGGAGGGGTTAAAGCTACCTTGTCTTCTCACTGTGCAATTATATACAACACATATATACAGAGAGAGAGAGCGAGACAGAGCATCAGGCAAGAATAAAATCAGCACAACATGTCATCAATTTCCTGTATTTTTCTTGAAAGTGTTCTTGTGCTCCCTTAAATGGAAACAAATTAGCACACAGAAAACACCACTTGTGGGAGGGGGAGGGCACTTTGAAAACCATCTAGGGTATGACTTCCACCCAAAACCTCAACTCCTCAAGGGTTACAAAAAAAATAATTAATGAATTATTAATTAATTAATGACATGATGAGATTGAGAGGTAATTAATTTAACATTGCAAATCCTGATCAGAATCACACACTGAAACTTTTAAAACTTTTGAGTTCAACAACTGAATAACTGCTTGCTTCAAGAGTACCAGTAATCTGAGCTATTGCAACACTGGTCTTTTGCTGTGCTTGTTCTACATGATCCACAAATTTTAGTATCATTCCTGCATAACAGCACCCCCACTTCCAAGCTGGGAAGAGGGTCCTGCCTGCAAGCACACACACAGAGAGACAGCTTGGCACAGGGATGCTGATGGAAGGGCTGCAGAGGGGACAAAGTTGAAGGGGGGGGGAAGGTGGATAGGTGCATGAAGCCTTCTGCTCAGCTCTCCCCACCTTCCATCCCTGGCTGGGAAGAGGGCCCTGTCTTCAAGCACACAAAGACACACAGACACACACACACACACAGGGAGGCTGATAGAAGGGCTGCTGAGGAGAGAAAGTCAAGGGAGAAAAAGACAGGCAGGTGAATGTAGCCTTCTGCTCTCCCCATCTTCCATCCCTGGCTGGGAAGAGGGCCCTGCCAGCAGGTACACATGCATACATGTGCAGCTCTGTTACAGGAAAGCCAATGGAAGGGCTGCTGAGGGGAGAAAGGGCGAAAATATCAGTGTACCAGTGCAGGAAGAGTCAAAGAGTTTCTGGAATGCCGTTCCAGTGTGTTCCGGCAGAAAAAAAGCCCTAGACCTGTGAATGGCAGTAAATTAGCATACAAATAAAAGAGTTAATAAACAGATGTGAGAACTGAGCTTGAGTCCAGGGGCACCTCCAAGACCAACAAAGTTCAATTCTGGGTATAAGCTAAAACTGATTTAGCATGGTCATAAAGGTTCCACTGGATTTAAACTTTATTCTGCTGCTTCAGATCAACATGCCTACCCACCTGAATCTATCTCCTTTCAAGTGTTGATTTTTCAAGCATATACCTGCTGAAACTGGTTGCGTAGACAATATCTACTGTATACCTTATGAATAGGGGTGGTCCGGGGGTCAGGATTTTTTCCCCCCCAGATTTGGGTATAATAAAGCTGATTTATTTATTTATTTTGGTATTTCCAAATATACCCGAATTCCAATACCAGTATTGTATTGGTATCCGAAAATATTCGGTATTCCCGTATATAGTCAGCTCCATTATATCCTATGGGGCCATTGTAGTCAATGGCAAAAATCTTCTCAGAAGTATTCAGGGGGCTAGGAAGAGGGGGTTTGAGTTAGAGACACCAAATTTGTACTGTAGCTGACAGAGCCTCTCCCCAAAAGAGCCCTAAAGTTTGGAAAAGATTGGACCAGAGGGTCCAGTTCTAGAGGCATTCAAAGAGGGTGCCCCCAATCCTCCATTGTTTCCTATGAAAGGGAAAAAGGCAGGAAGATATAAAACCAACAGCCCAGCAGTTTCTCTCAGAGAATCTCTGCAGTAGAAACTGTGAGGTGTGGTGCTAATGCATTGCAGTGATTGGCTGTATATAAGATCCCTCTTCCCCTCCCTCCTGGAAAGCAGAGCAAAGGGTGGGAAAGAGACAAAAAGGGTGGGGGAAAGAAGGTAAGTGGAGCCATTTAAAGTTTAAACCCCCACTGCGCCTGAATTCAGTAATGCTGGAAAAAGTTGGGGAAATATCGAAATATTTTTGTTTTTTCCCAGCATTCTATATTTGGCGATTCAGTATGCTGAATATCTGAAAAATGCAGAAAAGGCATTTTCAGTTTTTTTTAGGTTTGGTTTTACAGAATGCACACCCCTACTTATGAATAAAGGACTAAGGCACAAGGGTCGATTTCACAACTGTCACAATTACTACCTAAGTTGCTGGAAAAACCAAGGACATATCTGCCAATGGTTTTCAATGACAAATTGAAGCTGTAGAATATTCTGATTTGTTTGGGGACTATGGAATTAGGGGATTTAGCCCTTCCAACCTACTCATTTTTACTTATTCAAACCAGTTTCCCCATTCTATTATTATCTCCTTAGGGGAAAAGATGGACAAAGATGCTGGTCTTTTCCTCTTCCAGTATTAAGAGTGGTCAGTTTCAGTCAGGAAAACCATCTTTGGAGGAGGATAAAACTTCCTACCTCTGTGCTTCTGGTACTGATTGAACTGGGTTCTCTGTGCTGTAATTTAATTTTTAAAATGTTGGATGGATCCATTCTTGGATCTTTCAGAATCTCCTCTAGATCATCTCAAAGACCAAACTAAGATCATCCCAAGGGCCAATCACTGTGGTACAATTGTTAGAGTGTCATACAAATGAATCCCTACTCAGCCACAAAAATGCATGGACTGGTCCAAGATAGCTGTCCAAGATACATTATATGAAATAAAAATTTAGAAGGCC
>NW_015163648.1:269022-305872 GCF_001447785.1 Gekko japonicus | reverse complement strand
CCCTACACACAAAAATAGCAATGCCTCAACAAATATTTTCCCTCCTGAAATATGAAAAAGAAATCATAATATATGATTCAGACTGTCTGCTTTACAAACACACAATGGTATGGTACTCCTTTCTGTAAGATATGAACCCAAGAGTGCAAACATGGTTCTTCATGGTCTATGTGCTCTATAGCTGTGTCTGTTTGATTTCAGTGCTGCTTTCACAAATCTTGAAGGGACAGATATAGTACTAGTTGCACAGTAATTTCTGGATTATTGGTAAAGTTGAACACATTCCCTATAGCTGATCTGGCATATAGAAATATATGGGAGACAAATAGCTGCTCAGTAGGCAATATTTCCACTCAGACTAAAAGAATGTCATTGCAAATGTAAGGGGGCAATAGTGGTGGATCCTTATTTTCGTTTGCAATTGATTGTATTTCAGTATTGCTTGAAGCCAGTCATCTGCTAACCAGCAGTAACATTCAAGGTTGCAGTGGCCAGCACACTAGGCCTCCTCTCCCTTAGATATTTGAAGGAAGGCTATAAAGGTTACAGGCATAAAGTCTGACCTTAACAGATTAGTGGATTGTCTTCCATATCTTGAATATCTGAAGCTAAACATGAAAATGAGCAAGGTCTAGCTATGCTGATTAGGTGACCTTGTGTCCAATTCTGCAGGCATTGTCTCTTTTTCATAATTATATGGCTACATTTTGTGTGTGTGTGTGTGTGTGTGTGTGGGATCACAATGGCATTATGAATCACTTGGCTAGCTTCTTTCTCAGGATATAAGAGAAGGAATAGTTGATAAGGTTTTCTCTGTGGAATTAAAAAATCAGTGGTTTTGCAACCCTCTCTCCAACTTGTCCATGAAATGCTAAAAAGATAACTGTTTGTTTTTGCACTTATTTTGGATTTTATTTTGGGCCACGATGGCTCAGAGGTTAAGATGCTGAGCTGCAGACTGGAAGGTCTATAGTCTGGCAGTTCAAGACCCGAGTGCCACATGACAAAATGAGCTCCCGTCTCTGGCCCCAGCTCCTGCCAACCTAGCAGTTCGAAAGCAAGAAATTGCAAGTAGCTAAATAGGTACCACTTTGGTGGGAAGGTAACAGAGTTCTGTGAGCCTCAATGTTTAGCCACATGACCACGGAAACAACTTTGGACAATGCTGGCTCTTCAGCTTGGGAATGGAGATGAGCACCATCCCCTAGAGTCAGATTCAACTAGATTTTGAGCTAGGGAAACCTTTTATACTTTTACAGATAGGTGAAGCTTAAATTTTTATCGACATAATAAACTCCACAGTCCAATGTTTGGCAGCTCCCACTGATTTCAATCAATGTTTAATTCTTGAGATGCAACTACCTGTTAAGTACTTTAAGTAAGTTCCTTGGTTATCTAAAAATATTCCCCCCTTCCTAAGCTGGTTTCTAAAGGGAAAGAATGGTGTGTATAGGGGAGAGGGGCATTTTAATCTTTCTTTTGTCATTTTTCTTATGCTAAATGCTACATCTTAAGCTACTTTTTATTCTGTCGGAACAATTTATTTTCTTCTCTGAAACTTGTGAATGTGGTAACTTTCATGTAATCTTTTCCTCTATGCCTGCTTTTTATAGGTTTCCTTGCCTCTCAGCTTTCTTATGGCACCCCTTTAGAGCAGAAGGCACATGGACAGACTCACAAGAGTTATATAGCATTAATACCAGAGCTAAGCCAAAACAAAGAGAGTGGCTTTTCATGAACACATTCATTTGCAGCAAAACGACCGCCCTCTTTGGCAATTTTTTGTTGAAAGGATTGAAACTATTTGCAGCTGGCCAGGCCTCCTAGATACCATCACCCCAGTTCGTGCTTCTCTTCCTTCCCTCTGACAGTCCTAGAGGCAATGGCAAAGAACATGACCTGTTGGTGACTACTGCTGGGAAAGTGGAAGGTGATGGGAATCTTTCCTGAATCTAATTCTACTTATGTAACTTGGACAGGAGACCTATGGACTTTACACCACACACACAGAGAGAGACACTTACAGGCAAACCTGCTGTTGTGTTTAGTAAATTTGACATTGATTTTGAATATATTTGCAATTTTGCAAGTTTTGTTGCAAACTGCTATTCATTCCTCAGGAATGGACTAGCCTAAACTGTAAGACACATCTCCATCATCATGATTCTGTCTTATTCTGGCCATTTTAAAATATATATTTGGTATGTGTCCTATATCTATTTCTGAAGTTTATTTTGCAAAATATCCTTGGTGTTTAGATAACCCCAGTTTTAGGTCTGCAAAGCTGCCTCTTACTCTCTGTGTGACTTGAACCTCAGAGGGGACTCTCCAAAAAGTAAATGGCAGGGAGCTTGGCAAACATCAAGCAACAAGGTCTTAGAGCATTTTAAATCCCCAAGGGCATGAGTGAGCAACCCTTGCTACAATTTCTATGGCAACAGCATGAGTTTGAGATGAAAGTTGCATTCAGAATGTCACATGCATCTGAAAAAAATGAAGGTGAAGAAACAGTACTCTGTGGAGATTTTTTAATTAGGTGGCACAGCAGTTTCACTCTATCAAGTCACTAATATAGTTTTAAATGAAGCAGGGCTACATGGCCAAAAGGTGACCAGATTTAAAATGAAAAGGTGTAGCAGAAGGTACATTAGTAATAAGATGGGATTGCTGCCTACTATGTGCAATTTGTGTTTTAGTCATGCCTTTTACCCACTGTTTACCACTTCCAATGCTCATGTACTGACCACTGTTTGGGAAGGAAATGATCCTGAGCAGCAACGGGGACATCTGCGCCAAGGCAGTTTGTTCATAGTTCCCTTCCATCCTCTGCTTGAAATTTCTTCCATTGCTTTAAAAAAAAAACAAAAACAAACTACGGCATATCTTTTCAGAAGGCAGTAATTTCTTGCTAAGGCATACAAATATGGAGAATTCATATGCAAATATCTGAACTCAAGCATTTCTGAGGTGGGTTGATATATGAATGTATTTTCGTTATCCTAGATGAAACATGTTCAGTAAGAAGGTAGTTCAAAAGGTGTTGGTGCCAGGCAAAAACAGCTCTAATTTCATCATTAGTTTGCTCAGTAGGGAGCTACATATTGTAACAAATGATTCCTTTTAGAGAAGTGCATCCCATCAGTTGCCACTGATGTTCTGAATACCTCATAAAAGCACAACACAGGCCACTGGACCCAGGGGGTGGGGGGATGACTATGTTCATGTTTGCTTTCTCTCACCATCACACATCCATGATGTCCTCCCACTCATTTTCTGTTTGCCTCTCCTGTGTTTGAGGTCTGTGAGGTAGCCAGCTCTGCTCCAGTGACAAAGTGTCTCCTCTCCAGTGACAAAGTGTCTGGAACAAGGGAATAAGCAGGTGAGTTTAGCAAATGAACAAGGAGAAAATAAGCGACATATATATATATGGTGGGGGCAAGATTGCATCTTGAGTAGATATGCCAGCATGTTGCTCTTGCCTGTATTGTGATTTTAAGACAAATATTTTACTTTGAGCACTGAATTTCGATAAGGTACAGCTGGCCTGAAGTTTGTAGCTTTCAAGGATAGAACTACAGCCTTTCCTATCAAGGAGAGAACTACAGCTGTTCCTAAATTGTAAAGACCCAGAGGCTTTCTGACTTGACCTCTGACTCTTTGTCAGCCACTTATCTTTATGGACAAGTGAGAAACTGTCCATTGAGTCTGAGAATGATTACAAAATTAGCTGTTGATGGGTGACCAGCCGGACAACATCCCAAAAAATCTGGCAAAGGGATTAGAGGCTGTGGCTGGATAGCAGAAACAGAGCCAGCTGAAGCTAAACCCATTGAAGATGGAAGTCCTGTGGCTGGGGAAGGGAGACCTGGGAACAGGTAGCCAGCTCCCAACCATGGACAATGCTCCTTTAACACCAGCACCAACAGTGAAGGGTCTGGGTGTGATTCTGGATGCTTCACTGTCAATGGAGGCCAAGATCACAAAAGTCGCCAGGTCAGTGTTCTTCTGTCTATGCCAAGTCTGGCAACTGGCACCCTTCCTATCTCACCCCAATCTATGTAGGACTACCCTTGAGACTGACCCTGAAACTTCAACTGGTCCAGAATGCAGCAGCACGGGTCCTTACAGGAACCCCTATTAGAGCCTATATCCAACTGGTGCTCTGCTAGCTGCACTGGCTCCAGATTGAATACCAAATCAAGTTCAATGTGTTGTTTTAACCTTTAAAGCCCTTTATGGTATGGGACTAGCTCTCCTGGCATACCCTGCAAAGAGCACTGCGCTCTTTAAAGAACAACACACTGCCAGTCCCGGGGCCAAGGAATATTCACCTGGGCTGAACTAGAGCTAGAGCCTTCTTGGTGGTAGCTCCAGCTTGGTGGAATGCACTTTTGAGTGAGATCTGGGACTTGGCTCATTTCCATTGGGCCTGTAACAGAGATGTACAGCTAAGTATATGGGTGAGGCCAGGAGAATTCTTATTCATATAGTTCTTCCTGCTCCTTCTCCCCCCTTTTTTCCTTCCCCTGGGACAGTGATAGTATTATTATATGTTGTCTGATTAATTGTAAATATTTGAACTTGAATCTGTTAAATGTATATGTTTTAATTGTATTTAATTTGTTTCTTATATGTTGTGATCTGCTCTGAGCCCCATGTTAGCAGAGGAGAGTGGAATAGAAATAGAAGGAATAAATACATAAAAATAATGGCCACCTCACCCTTGTCAAAAAGCATAAGTGTCAAGGGGAAACAGGACACTGTGCTGAAGAAAGGGGGAATGTTCCCTCAGAACAGACCCCTTCTACAGTTGATGAACGGCTATCCTTTCACACCAAGGAACCATCCCTGGGTGGGAGGGGGGATCTTGGTAGTTGGTGATTCGATCTTTAGGCATGTATGTAAATGGATTACAAACCCGCTTATTGACCACATGGTGACTTGTCTGCCTGGTGCAAAGGTAAGGGACATTACATGTGGTGTAGATAAGCTGGTAGACAGTGCTGGGGAGGAGCCAGTGGTCGGGGTATATGTTATCACCAATATTATGGGGAAATGTAGTTGTGTGGTCCTGGAGGAAAAAATTAGGCTGCTAGGTTAGACTCAATTAGACTCAAGGCCAGGAGCTCCAAGGTAGCCTTCTCAGAAGTGCTGCCTGTTCCACGTGCAGAGCCAGTCAGACAGGCCCAGATTAGGAGTCTCAGTTCATGGATGAGACAATGGTGAAGGGAGGAAGTGTCTAAGTTTGTTAGGGTTAAAAACTGACAAATCACGAGGCCCGGATGGCATATATCCAATAGTTATGAAAGAACTCAAATGTGAACCTATGGATCTTCTGACAAAAACATTAAATCTATCACTAAAATCTGCCTTCATTCCCAAGAACTGGATGATCGCCTATATAGCCCCCATCTTTTAAAAAAGAGTTCCAGAGGAGATCTGGGAAATTACAGGCTGGTTAGTCTAATGTTGATACCAGGCAAGTTCATAGAAACATAGAATCATAGAGTTGAAAGGGACCTCCAGGGTCTTCTAGTCCAACCCCTTCCCTCTCATGATCTGCCTAAGTTCACAGAATCAGCATTGCTCAGCCATTTGTTTAAAGCTGCAGTGAGGTTTTCTGTTTCTCCAAACTTTGCAGAAACTCCATGAAGTTTAGCCTTCTTTTCTCTCAATTTTGTCTCCTGAAGTATAGTCTTATTTTTGGTCCATACCTCAAAGTCCTTAAAGACTTTCAAGTCATCTGCTGTCTTTTTTGCCATCTGGTATGCTAATTCGGCTTTCTTCTCAGTCGTTTTCAATGCCGTGGTAAATTTTTCCAACTTTTCATTTATTGGTTCAATGGTTTGTTTAAGCAGTTTGAGTTCTTTTTTTAATTGTGCAACCTCTCCACTCAGAGACTGTAAAACACTCTTAATTTTGTTCTTTATCTCTGCTAGTGCAAGCAATATCTCATTCTGGTCGCCTTGGCCAGGGTTACTCCCTTCCGCTGCCATTTCCTCTAGCAGAGAAGCCTCTAGGTCTGAGTCTATACATCTATATTGCTCTTTTTAGGAGGTCTGTAAGAAGTATTTTTTTAACCTTTCTTTACTCTGGTCCTTCCCATGCCTGGCTTTGATGTTTATTCCAAAATTGAATGTGTTATCTGAGAGCTGGTCATTAATCTTCCATGGGAATAGCAGGAGCGTAGAAGGGATGCAACCAGCCGGAAGCTCAGCCACCAGCCCCCCCCCCCGAGTGCCAGATTTTGAGAGGCTCCAAAAGGCAAGAGGCAATTCCTCTTTCCCATGTGCCTTTCTCCAGGAGGCTGAAGGGAAGCTGCCACCTGCCATCCTTCTTTCCTTTCTTCCTCCTAGCCATGTTCAAACACCAACTTTCTCTGCCATTGCTAGTACTCCACCACCACTGCCCAGCAGCCCAGCTAGGAAAGCCATGGAGTTGGGGCCGGAGCAGCTGAAGCCTGTAGGCACTGCTGCTAAAGCTGCCATGGAACAAAAGAAGTGCTGAGGTGAGCAGGGGCTGTTGCAGCAGGAGCATACCTAGACTACACCTACCTTAACTGCAGTCGCACAAGAGGATGAGAAGGAGGAGAAGATGACTGGAGAAGAAGCTGCAGCAGTAGCTTTGTCCCTATCCAAACCCCTTTGTTGGCCATGCTGATCCAGCATGGTGTAGTGGTTAAGAGCTGTCGACTCTAATCTGGACAACTGTGTTTGATTCCCGACACCTCCACATGCAGCCTGTTGTATGACCTTGGGCCAATCACAGTTCTCTCAAAACTCTCTTAGCCCCACTTAACTCACAAGGTGACTTGTTATGGAGAGAGGAAGGGAAGGTAATTGTAAGCCACTTTGAGACTCCTTAAGGTAGAGAAAAGCGAGATATAAAAACCATCACCTCCTCTTCCTTCTCCTTTTCCTCCCTCTCCTGCTCCTTCTGATGCCACCATCACCTTAGGAAGAACTGCCTCCCAGTACGGCTGTCAACTGCCCACATGGACAGGAGTTCTCCCAACAATGGGATCACCTACCTACTGGAGAAAACAGCCCCACAGGAGGAAAATTAGGGATTAGGGAATTCACCCATGCACAGAAGTTGTAGGGTAGATGATCTATCACTACTCTCAATGATGCCATCAAGAGAAGGGATGGAAAGCTAGACCATCAATATGCATGTGTAGTCACCTTCAATGGGCAGCTGTGCATGCCTGGCTCATCATGTATTGGCTACAAATGGCTTGGGTCAGCCCTAGCCATCTTGCTGGTGGCATGCCTGCAGAGCAAGTGCCAGCAGAGCAAGGTAGTACAGTTTGGGTCCCTGCACCTCCCACCGCCTTCTTTAGGAGTGCCAGTTGGGGCCAAGGAAAGCCTGGCGTGATCTGGTCCATGTGGTCGCAAAGAGTCAGACTCGACTGTGCGACTGAACAACAAAAAAGGTGGTTGTTATTTGAAAGGGGGGGTGTCCCATACCTTATTGCAATGTGCACTGTGTAAATCAGTTAAGTAAAATCTGCTCATTAATAATCCTTTTAATAATAATAATAGTTAATAATAATTTTCCTTTAACAATTCTTACCTAACAACGGCTCCGGTCACATGGGCAGGAAACTGCGGGGGGGAAGCGTGGCTGTTTGCCCCGGGGCAAACTAATGCGTGGTTAAGGGATCAGACCTCACCTGGAGGTTCCGTGGAGGTCCCGTGGAGGTTCCGTGGGAAGGGAGAGGTGCTGATCACAGGACAATCCTGCGTGCAACAAAGAAGTGCGCGGTGCGGCAAACGGGTGGTTTTTTTTGTCGTGTACACCATAAATGCGCATGCTCCGTTGGGTGCTTGTGCGCATCCACGGAGACTTGAGGAAAAAAAACCCTTGTTTGCAAGGGGACATGGGCGGACGCCGGATGCCACTGGAAACGCGATCAGATGCCTGCCCTTGCCCCGCAGTTTCCCCGCAGTTTTAGCAGCGCGGTTTTGGCAGGAAGCCTCGGTTGAGCCACGGAAACGCTACGCTTCCCAGATGTGCCGGTGAGATCGCACCCGGAAACTCTGCCTGACTTCCGTCTCTCTAGTGTGGCTAATGTTCCGTGTGACCGCAGCCAACAATTATTATTCTATTCATCGATGGTAGCAGAAAGCCGATAATATTTGGTTTTGATCAGGGACACATGGTGGGGCCCAGATGGGATCTTTGTCCAGGACCCCATGGTGGCTCTCCGCAGCCCTGTTTACAGCACTAGACCATGGCCCAGGAGGACTTTTGCATTCCATTTAAAATGGGATAGAATGGTTTTGACCCACTAAGAAGAAATGGAAAAAACTTTTTTTTGGGGGGAAACCTGAAATAAATAAAATTTCTTCTTTTACCAGAGGTGTTTGAAATATAAAGCTCAGGACCTTTGTAAAACCAAACTTATTAAAAAACATTCACTTTTATAGACTAGGAATATTTCTAACAAAAGTTTTAACACTATGCAAAAAACATATTTTTTTAAAAAAACCCATAAATGCTAAATTTTCATATACTGTATTTCCAAACTAGAGCTAAACTCAAGCTACACAATGTTTTCCCCCCTAGAATATTATCTGCAGAATTCAACATTTTGTTGTTGTTGTTGTTGTTCAGTCGCAAAGTTGAGTCTGACTCTTCGCGACCCCATGGACCAGATCATGCCAGGCCTGCCGGTCTTCCGCCGTCCTCTGAAGTTTGCTCAATTTCATGTTCGTTGCATCTATGACACTGTCTATACATCTAATCTTTTGCCGTCCTCGTCTTCTTTGACCTTCAATCTTTCCCAGCATCAGTGTCTTCTCCAGTGAGTGCTCCCTTCTCATTTGGTGGCCAAAGTATTTGAGCTTCAGTTTCATTATTTGGCCTTCCAGGGAACAGTCAGGGTTGATTTCTTTTAGGATTGACTGTTTTGATCTTCTTGCAGTCCAAGGGACTCTCAAGAGTCTTCTCCAGCACCATAGTTCAAAAGAATCTATTCTTCGGCGCTCAGCCTTCCTTATAGTCCAACTCTCGCAGCCATACATGACTACCGGGAATACCATTGCTTTGACCATGTGGACTTTTGTTGGCAGGATGATGTCTCTACTTTTTATCATGCTGTTTAGGTTTGCCATCACTTTCCTCCCTCTTTTTAGGAGGTCTGTAAATTAAAAGCAGGTGTCTTTTAATTTCATGGCTGCTGTCACAGTCTACGGTGATCTGGGATCCCAGGAACGTGAAGTCTGTCACTACTTCCACGACTTCCCCTTCTATTCGCCAAGGAGTGATGGGGCCGGATGCCATGATCTTAGTTTTTTTGATGTTGAGCTTCAAGCCCACTTTTGCACTCTCCTCTTATACCCTGAGCAAGAGGCTCTTTAGGTCCTCTTCACTTTCTGCCATTAGAGTGGTATCGTCTGCATATCTGAGGTTGTTGATCTTTTCCCCAGCAATCTTAATTCCCGCTTGTGATTCATCCAAGCCAGCATTTCGCATGATGTACGCTGCATATATATTAAATAAGTAAGGTGACAATATACATCCTTGCCGTACTCCTTTTCCTATGCTAAACCAATCAGTTGTTCCATATCCGGTTCTACCTGTCGCTTCTTGACCCTTATACAGGTTTCTCAAGAGACATGTGAGGTGGTCTGGTACTCCCATCTGTTTAAGGACCTGCCATAATTTGTTGTGATCCACACAGTCAAAGGCTTTAGCATAGTCAATAAAGCAGAAGTAGATGGTTTTCTGGTACTCTCTTGCTTTCTCCATAATCCAGCGAATGTTGGCAATTTGAATTCAACTACATACCCCTTTTTTTTCAACAATTACAAAAGTGTTCACCATTTATATTGCTCTATTTCTTTCTCTCTCTCAGCTGGCTTCATTTGCCCACAATGATGTTGTGTAACAAAATCTGATTGGCTGCACAGTGCATGCTGTCCCATTCACTATATGATCCCTGATTTCCTAGGTTCCTTCAGCTAACTAATACTAAACTCCCTGTAAGTGAAGATGAAATAGAAATGTGAGTAATAAATACATAAGCCCAGAAGGACAAAGAAGCTTAGCCAAGAGTGTGGGGTGGGTGAGTGACTGGTGCTGAATCAACAGCACCTCTGGACAACAGCAACACTGAACAGGATCAAGAAAAGATATACAGCTGCATAGTTACTATTCTCCCCCCCCCCAAAAAAAAATGTTTCTTCTTCCCTGTTTGCTATTTTTTGCCCTAAAATTGTAAGTGGAAATTATTGAGTACAGCTCATTCCCAAAGTAATCTCATCTTTCTGTTGCCTCAGCTCTAAACTGAAATTAATTTGAAACTACGGGCCTAACTGACATTAATTCAGCTACCTTCTCTGAGTGACACTGTACTCCTATGCATAATTACTCTAGTCTAAATCCATTGCCTTCAACAGGCTTAAACTGGAGTAACTCTGCATAGGATTGCAGAGTGAGAATGGTACTTAATGGATAGGATTTACTTAATTCATTCAAAATAAGGAATAGGACATATGGAATGGGACAGGTCTTTCCAAACACACCAACTAAAATAATAGATTTTGTTATCATTCTATCCCATGGCAAACAATCATGGGTCACAAAACCATAAACCAGAGGCTAATGGATTTTCAACAACATGCTCCAGCCCTTTGCACATTTTTAATTTGCTTTTAATTTGTATTGATCTTCTGCTTCAGTCTTACCAATGTCAGCAGGTTAGAAATTGCTCTGAAGAAAGTGGATGTCTATGAAATAGCAGGGAAATGAAAAGCAAACACAGTCCCATGTGTGTGCACATTTTTAAAAAAATGATTAGTAGAGACTGGCAGGAACTCTTCTAGATGAGTGTGCTAATTATTATCCATGAATGTAGGGAGCCTTTAGTTTTGCACGCATGCAAGAAATCATGTTGTACAAAATGTCTTGGCCACATACTGCTCTAGGTGAACTTTGCTTTCCCTGTGTTTGGTCCACAGTCTACATACAGTACATGCCAATAAAATACTGTGCATCATGGGGGGATATGAATGAAGGGGGGCATAGTTTAAATGGCTCAGAGCCATTTCACCCCCTGCTTTCTGTTTCCCACTGAAAGCAGCATGGAGCAGAAATCAGGGGGTGAAATGTCTCAGAGCCATGAAACCTCTGCTTTCTGCTCCCCTCTGCTTTTGGCAGGGAACAGAAAGCAGGATTTTAAATGAATCAACCTCCCAGTTTATATGGGTTCATGGTTCGGTTCATGATTCGGCTGTGAACCACAAACATAACTGCAAAGATGCAGTTTGTGCCCATCACTAATCTAGGGGAAGAAAAGCTCTGAATACCAGTGCTGGAAGGCAGCATCAGGGGAAGGGTTGGAACTAGGGGTGAGTAGTGTAGTGGCCAAGTTTGCAGACAACACGAAGTTATTCAGGGTGGTGAAAACCACAGCTGACTGTGAAGAGTTCCAAGAGGATCTCCATGAACTGGGTGAGAGGGTGACAATGTGGCAAATGAAGTTCAATGTTGGTAAGTGTAAGGTGATGCACATTGGGACAAAAATCCCAGCTTCAAATATAGGCTAATGAGGTCTGAACTTGCTGAGACATAGGGGGTGGGGGGAGATCTCAGGGTCATAGTGGATAGCTCAATGAAAATGTTAACTCAATGTGCTGCAGCAGTAAAAGAAGGCAAACACTATATTAAGGATTATTAAGAAAGAGAATAAAAATAAAACAGCCAATGTTATAATGCCTCTGTATAGATCTATGGTGCAGCCTCATTTGGTGTACTGCCCTGTTGTTGGCCTTCCAGAAGAATTTGTTGGTCACAGTGTGAGACAGAATGCTGGACTAGATGGGCTACTGGTCTGATCCAGCAGGGCTCTTATGTTCTTAAGGCTTTGGCCTATATACCCTGTGAGGTGGTATATAATTTTGCCATGAAAAAGTGGGGGGAGCAGAAAGCAGGGACTTAAAATTTAAATGGCTCACAAATTCACAACTTTGTATATTACTTCAAAATAATTTCCATGAGATGTAGATATAACAATTTCACTAGATCAGGCCAGGCCAGCCACCTCACTGGGCATATAAGGCAAAGCCTTAAGCCTTAAGGCATATAGGCCAAAGCCTTAAGAACATAAGAAGAGCCCAGCTGGATCAGACCAGTAGTCCTGTCTCACACTGTGACCAGCCAATTATTCTGGAAGTTCAACAGCAGGGCATAAAGGCCAAAACCTTCTCCAGATGTTGTCTCCTGCCTCTGGGATTCAGAGGTTTAGTGCATTTGAATGTGGAGGTTCCCCTCAGTTACCATGGCTAGTAGCCACTGATAAACCTATCCTCCATGAATCTATCTAATCCCCCTTTAAAGTGATTTATTCCTGTGGCCATCACTACATCCTTTTGCAGCAGGGGGAGCAGAAAGTGAGGGTTGAAATGGCTTTGAGCCATTTCACCCCCAGCTTTCTGCTTCGTGCAGCTTTTGGTGGTGAGCCAAAAGCTGGGGTGAAATGGCTGGGAGGTATTTCACCCTCTGTTTTCTGCTGGCTGAGAAAAGCTGTAGCCAGCAGAAATCTAAGGGTAGAATGCCTGAGTGGCATTTCACCCCCTACTTTCTGCTCCCTGTGGTTTTTCACAGGGAGCAGAAAGCAAAGCCATTTAAACAAAACAGCTGGATGGTGAGAAGCTCCCACTGCTCACCTATTTTTTGTGAAGAGCGGAAAGCAGGGGTTTAAATGGCTTGGATCCATTTAAAATTCATGAAAGTTCATGGAGGCTCTTCAGTTTATGAACATGGCTTCATGAATCATGAACCACCAGTAATACATGATGGACTTTTGTTTGTGAGCCGGTTTGTGCCCATCCCCACTCTTCAGTCCTAACCATCCTATTGCCACATGAATGCTAGAATAACATAACATTTTGACATAAACACACAAGCAAAGAAACATACACACACACACAAAACTGGAACATACAGGAAATACCTTAGTTAAGAATACAAGGACAAGGCATTTACTTGGAACAAACATTTTGATGTCTGCAAAGGTCAGAGAATGAAGTAGAAATACCGGGGGGGGGGACTTATTTAAGATACTGCAGGAGAAAGACTGCATGCTCTGCTTTTAGGAATCATTTCTAACTCACTGCATTCTTGCATTCTCATCCTTGCCTCATAACCAGGTTGTACTCTGATGTAAAGAAGGCTGTATCTAAACTGAATTAAGAACTACAAAATAACAGCTTAGTTGGTAGACTGTGATGCTGGATCTTCCCTTTATTGATGCCTTGAAATTGCCCAAAGTTTACCCAAAATGTGAAGACAGAGGAAAGGATCTCTTCATTGTATTGCTTGGGTAAAGTAGAGATGCCTATTTTATCTCCCCATGCTGCACTGCAACTTCATAGCACATCATAGGAAAACAAGAAAACATCCTGATGTTGTCTTGACAACTGGCCAATTTGCTATATATATACATATTTACTTTGGGCTAGAAAAACAAACAGTACCCTATTGACTAGACAGTGTGTGGATGCTTCCATCTCATCCAACAAGCATCCGTTTCAGCACTGCATCACAATTCCAAGGGTCATCTCTGTATTGTCTAGGCAAGTGACTCTCCCATACTGTGATCTGGCAGGTTTCAGCACAGAATGGGAAGACAAAGAGAATCACTTAGCTGTCTAGGCAACATAGGCACACTATGGCCTCCCACGTGCACAAAAGAACAATGTTTGCCCTAAGTGATGATGGAGTGCAAGTAATTCTGACTGGCCACTGAAATCATTTTCCTTATTACAGGAATGTTTGCAACAAAAATCCTAGTTTTCATTGGCTAGATTTGTGCAGTAAGAGAGAAGACAAAATGGCACAAAAGAGCAGCTGAGAAGGGGACTATACTGACTGCAGAGTTGGAGACAGTAACAGAAAAACAAATTGAAGGTACATTTGGAATTGGCGGGGGGATCCAACAACCCCATTTCACCCCATTTTCCCTGGGTGATGAGTATCTTCTGACTACAGCATACAAGTCCATCTTCTGCATACCATTCTCTATTTATAGTGGTTTAATTGCCTCCAGTTTTATTTTTGCCATCACAATAAGAAAATTCCAGTTTCTTGCAGTCTGGATTTTCTGAGTTTTCTAACTGCTAATAATGCCACCCATATTTATCAGAAGTGTGACTCGTCAAATCCCATGGTTCCACATGTGTGAAGCATATTACTATCAAACAGCTCTGGTTGAATCAGTCATATGACAAAAATGTTTTCATCTGTTAAATAAAAGAGTACCAACAGCTAGGTGTTTTGCTCTCCCTTCCGCGGTTACTGAGGGCAGGTATAATAAAATTTCCTATCCAGAAAGATTATGTTCTTGTTCTCTTGGGGAGGGTGAGTCTGTACAGTACATATTCTTTAGCGGTCCACTCTACAGGGAGGTACATCTTGGAATTATTACTCCTTTACTTGATATGATCCCTGGCCATGTAAAAGAAATAAAGCAAGGCTTCATTGGTTTTTATCTGATAACAATTCTAAGATTACATTACGTGTATTAATTTCCAAATTATGGGAATTGCACCTTAAAAGCTTTTAAATTAAAATATATATGTTATTGTATTTTTTGTTTGCCTAAACTGCATGCTGGTCTAAAGACCATAATAAACTACTACTACTATTGCTACTGCTACTACTACTAAAGAGTATCATCTATTCTTACAAATGTGCCTTCTCTTAAACTTGAGTGAAATAACAAACGTACAACAGAGCAGAGATCTTTACCTGGTTGGTGATCAGCAGTACATGAATCAGATTTTTTGGGGGAAATGTGAATTTACAAGGCTCATAACTGATTTCTAGTTATTACTGGGTTTTTACATAAGCCCTGTCTAGGGTGGGTGAATGTGCATTGGAAGCACCTACAAGAGCTCAGTGGAATGCCTGCACAAAGCCTATGCACTTATTACTTCATGCACAAAGGGCTTTCTCCCTGTTTTCCGGAATCTCCCAACTTAATAATAATATATTCGAGTTATACCTCGCCTTTCACTTGGAGTCTCAGAGCGGCTTACAAACTCCTTTCCCTTCCCCTCCCCACAACAGACACCCTGTGAGGTGGGTGGGACTGAGAGAACTCTGACACAAACGGCTCTTTTTCAAGGACAGCTGCACCAGAGCTTGTGACTAACCCAAGGTCACATCAGCAGGTGCAAGTGGAGGAGTGGGGAATCAAACCCGGTTCTCCCAGATTAGAGTCCGCACACTTAACCACTACACCAAACCACTACACATCCCATCATACCAAGCATGAAAAAGTGGGAAAAGTGGCTGGGAAATATGCAACATACAGTTGATAGATCATGCAGGGGGCTTATCCTGTGTATAATGAACTCTTCTCATTCTCACCATTAGTTGTTGTCTCCCCCTTTACAAAGGTCAAGTTCTGTTGCTTTGGAAGACTGGTGATTGCGAGTTGTCTGGGGAGGATGGATTGGAGATGGATGAGTGGTACAAGTTAGGGAAGCTGTGAATTTTACCACAAACATGTTTGACAGTCAAATTTACCATGTTAAAGGTATCAGCTGTGAACACCTGCCAAACAGGTTCACACCAGGGTTTTGCAAACTGCAAATGTTCCAAGACATTTCCAATCCAAATTCATCTGCAGCCATTAGTGTCACTAGGGACTACTCAGACAAACACCTAAGGGTAGGATTTTAGTAAAACACAGCAATTATATAATTTGTCTGGTTTATCTATTTAAATAGTTGCCTGCTGAGTGGAGCAGTTACTCAGTAAGGGGAGGGGGTAGAACTCAATTTGGCTATGTGAGAATGATCATGTCCAAGGAGCCAACTGCACTATACTGCATGGATAGGAAGGAATACAGTGAAGCAACCTGCCCAACTGCCTTGAAGGGGCAGTGAATAGTCAGAGTGATCAATGAAAAATCAGGTCCCTATTTGCAACTGGCAACCAGGATGTGAACCAAACTGATGCGAGTTTGAGTATACATAGTAAAAGTGGGTACTATTGATTTATTTTGCGATTTCTATCCCGCCCTACCCAGTGGCTCCGGGCGGCTAACAACATGTTTAAAATAGTAAAACAATAAAACAATTTTACATATGCAATAAAACTGGTGCTTCAAATCTATACAAATCTATACATTATATAAGATGCTCAGCGGCATTTCAAGATGGGCTGAGTTTTCAAAAAGTTTGAGTCAGATTAGGTTGAAGCTTTCCTAATTGGGAGGGTTTGCATTTCAACCCACATTTAAAATTGGTCAGCACCACCAGGTAGGGACAGAGGAGGCACCTTCAAGCTCATTCATGTTATCCCAGTACAATGAAATCAAAAGAGCCTTTGAGCACTGTGGGAAACTATCTAGACAGATGGAACACTTGGCTAGGGAGCTGGTGATCCTGAGGTTGAAAAGGTGGGGCTGAACTCCTGAAGACCTTTAATTCAATCCACAGCTTTTGTTGTACCTTTGAATGGATAGGGTTAGGTGTGTTAAGCTGCTCTTCCCTGTGTCTGAAGGTTTGAGAAAGCGATTTGCTCTCTGTCTACCATTTATTCTTGTCAGTTGAATTCAGATTGGAGAAGCCATTAATATTAGGAAAACACACACTGCCCCAACTGTAGTTCCTAGAACATGCCTTCTTCAGATCAGATTCAGAAACTTGTTAATTATATTGCGTGGAGATGTGAAATGTTAGTGTACACATACTGTTCGACTAAACCTCCAAAGTACGGCTGTATTTTTTTCTTGGGCCAATCTTCATGTGTGGTTCTATAATAATAATAATAATAATAATGATGATGATGATGATGATGATGATGATGATGATGATGATGATGATGATGTAATTGTTGTATTCATATCTGCATTAGCTAGAATTAACATTCGTTTTAAAACTGGCTGCTTCTGCTTTCTATCCTGCAGTATCAGTTTTCAGCCATGCACACAAATAGTACAAAGCTACACATGCTCGGAGTGCCACATGTGAAGAAAATTTTCTGGGCATGATTTTTTCGCATTACAATTAGCAAATATAACAACAATGAGTACTATTTTAAAAAATGAAAAACCCAAATGATAATAAAATTTAGCTTTTTTGCACCTTCTTAGGCATTGTAATGAGGGGGAAAGCTTGAACAACATTTTCTCATGTTGCATACAGGCATGTGGGCATGGCACAATAAAAATTGCTTGGATTTGTGGTTTCCTGAAGGATTTAAACTGAAACTCAAAGATGTATTGCGTTAGGTAGAGCAACAAATTAGCATCTTGTATGAGAAGCTTTCCATCACAACTGGCACAAACCAACCGTGATTCCGTGCCTTGCAGGTAGAAAAAGGACCCTAATCCTATTACTGGTTCTCTAGGCCTTTCAGGCATTCCTACTTCAATTCCCTCAAGCTTGCTTTTTCCACACTCTAATAGTGCATTCATAAGCAATTTGCTCTGGGCAATTAGGCTGCTTGATGCTAACGACTATGGATTTGTTTTAAATCTTTATTTTACTCCATTTGGTATTATTTATTAGATGACAACCCATGTTAACCTCACCTTTTTAGGAAAAAAGAACTCTACTTTCTTCTAAACTCCACTGGTATGGATTGGAAATAAATTTACCAAATGTGTTGAAGCCACTGTAAATACAAATATTACTTCCTGCCTAAAATATAACTTCTCCCCATGGCTCATCTTTTTTAATCACCCAAAAACACATTTCCATCCCAATAGATTTAGAGTTGGGTTGTCAAAAAAGGCTGTTCTGCATTGTATTCTGCCAGATGCTTTTTATAGATAACCAGCCTTTCTGCATAAACCAGTTACCTTTTTAAAAATGACTCTTTTCTTTTCATACCACACATGCACATCTACCTCTGCTTCGATTAAAGTGCTAGGAAATGACATTCCATACTGAGGAAGTTATTCTCCCTCAGTGGCTTCCTTAGTGAATTTACTCAATAAGTCAAGACGAAGCTTTTCTTTCTGCGTGTGTGTTTGTGTCCCTTTAAAATGAATGTAATGTTGCAGACAGCTCCGGAGACCAAAATGCTTTATTAATCCAGAGAAGAAATATAGCAAGGCCATTGGAAAGGCCAGCCCTTCCCTCCATTTGCTCTGTTTCATGTGGCAAATTCACTTACTTTCTCATCTCCTGTTTCTGTTCCACAAAATAACCAATATTCTGCTCTATATGCTTTCTTTCCACGTTGCACAGAAAGCTTTATTAGGAGGACTGCACAGTTCAGGGAGATCTCTAATACTGAACAGGGTCCTTTCACATGCAGAGCATGAGTTCAGATCTTGCCTACCTCAGTGAGGTGCTGGAATAGTAGTGCAATATTATCTGCTTAGAAATAATCAACAACAGCAATCTTTCTCTTCAATAAAAATTAATATGAAATAAATGTCATTCTAAGTCATATTCACATCTTTAAAAGAGGAGGTGGCAATCTTAAATTCACTCACGGAGATAAATTCTAATAAAATTGACAGGAGTGATTTCCAGTTTATGATGGAGGTGTGTACACCCACTTTGAAGAAAAAAGGATATATGGTTGGTTTGTTTCTGAGGATGTTCTTAAGTGTTTTTTTAATTCTTTGTTATTCATGAATCGTGAAAAAAGTTCATTCTGCAGGAAAATGGCAAAAGACATACTAGTTTCAGGGAATATATATATATATATATGGATGATTAATATTTATCTAATCAGTCAACAGACTGCAGAAGTTAAGAGTTTACAAATCTAGTTTCAACTAAGGTAACAGAGACCAAACACAAGATTTCAAGAAAGCCATATACCAACCCTGATACTACATTGTCTTCTTCTATTCTACTTGACAAGAGAGCAAGTCAGAAATCATATTACCCAATGACAGCTCATTCAGACCTAGTTTTCAAAGAAATGGTTAAAATGGCAAGTGAGGGCTCTCATCATTAAATGCTCTTCCATTTTTTAAAAAACCCTGCCTGCCCTCCCAACAGTCTTAGAGGGGAATATAATTGGACACATCCGGGGCAGGGTGCTGAGGCCCTAAACTATGTCAAGTTTGAGAGGCCCCACAGATTTACAAACAATGGTAATTTAGTAATTTTTGGCAATTTTGAGTCTCCTCATCATTTGAAACCCTAAGCTATGGCTCTCTTAACTTGTGCATAAATCCAGATCTGGACCTACTCCATTGTCTGCAGTCAAATGTCTCTAGTAAACCCTTTGCACATTGTTTGAATATACATTGGTGCCTCCAGTCCACACAAGTGGAACCTTGTTTTTTGCAGCATACTTGATTGTGTAGAGGAATTCGTATGCATAGTCAAAGCATGTAGGGCTCACTGTAAATATTTGATTGAGAGCATGATGACATGAAACACTGACACGTGTCAGGTAATGGGTGTGTGATTCACAGTCAGATGAACGTTGAGGGAACTCACGTTAAAAGGCAGTCATTCACTCAGTATTGGATGGAATGCTGTGCATGAGGCAGACCTATCAATTTCCCTCCCACCTCACTTTTACCAGCAGAAAAAGAAGGCAGGTGGGCTTTTCGCCCCTTTCCTCTGGGTCCTCATATCCAGGTGTCAAAGAGAGCCCCCCTGCCTGCTACAATTACAAAGGGGGTTAAAGGCACCTGTATACCTTTAACCAGGTAGAGCTACCAACATTCCTTTTCCATCCCTCAAGTTTAGAGCCAAAGGACAGAATCCAGACCTTACCGGGCTCGACTAGGGAATCCTCAGTGAGGTTGGCTCACAGCAAGAGACCCACAGGTTGTTCTAGAGGCAGTAACTGACAGTCTTAGGCACCAGAACGTATTGTAACAGTGGAGATAGAAACCAGAAGTTCGTGAATAAAATATATGGTTATTTAAGTGCAGAGTATATCTAATAAAAAGTGCAAAATTACTTAAAGTGATATTGTGGGGAATAAAACAAGAAAGCTAAAGATTAACAAAGACTTATAGAACCTTGGTTCCCAAAGACAAGATGCTGCCCATTCAGTTCTGGGTCCAAATGTACTCCGTCTTCAGAGTTCCAAACACCAGGTTGGTTGGCTTCGGCAGTCAGAGCTTCCAAGATGGCTGAAAGGTGAGCAAGGCAGAGTTACATGTCAGCTTCACATGCAACACCATCACGTCCCCCGAACAGAAGTTAGGATAACTTATTTATTGTCCAAACCCAAAATGGCTGCTATGCCTGGGCACCAATCAGGTTTCAAGCAATGTCTTCCAATTACAAGTCGGCCAATCAAGGAAAGGATGATTTCTTTGGTCTCTGATTGGTCTCTGGTCATGTCAGAAGAGCAGGTGATGTGATCTGCAGTTTCACAGCACCAGTCCTTCCCACAGGACTTAATTGCTTTGGAACATTAATGAGGAAATCCAAGGCCAGAGAGGGAACATGTTATCTTGCAGGTGCAGAAGTGTTCGCTCTCCCCCCAGTACAGCTGTATGAAACTAAGCAGCCAGATTGAACCAAAATTTTAAAGCACATTCCATTTTGAATGAACCAAAGTTCTTGACACCAGGGACATGCAAAAAGGGCCAAAAAGCCCTCCCTACTGGCAAAATGGGGGAAGGAGACACGAGAATCTCCTTCTACCTTCACAGTGCCCCCTCACAGTGCCAAATTCACACACTTTTTAAGGTGAGTTTTTAAGGTGAATTCCCCTGATGTATATCTGACTGCAAGTTCAGTCACACAACTATTACACCCAAAACATGTCAGGCATACTGTGTAGTTTGATCCTGAATTAGGCTATAAGAAGGCTGAGGACAGACATTCCACTCCCACTCCCCTTTATGTGTATCAGTAAATGTGGAGATAAATATCTGAAGCACTCTACAGAAAAAAATAGGAGGATTCTAGCCTAGCTTTCTCCTTGACATCAAGTTACCTATGTGCATGAATTTTTTCTTTTGTATGGAGGCTTATTCATGTGAGTTCTTACTTGCAGCCTGAAGTGGTATAGCCCAAGTAACCAGTTTTGTAACCAGAAATAGAATATAAGGTTGGATCCAACCATCTTTTTCAGTTCTGCTCTAAACTACAGCCCCTGTCTCACATGGCTTTAGGACATACAGGTCCCATGATGTTCAGCATTGTGATTTTGGATGGTCAACACATATATCTCTTTCCTTTTCTTTAGGGTTGGATCCAAAGCTATAGTTTTGCATTTTTATTTAGATACCAGTCTGGCATAGAGATGAACAGATATTTTAACATTTCTCATCTCCAGCAGTAAATATCTAAGTACTAGGATAATCAAATGGCTAAAGTTTTTACTTGCTTTGTCCCCCAAACTTGTTGCTGCCTTTTCTCCTTCCTGAGAGCCCTGGAAATATGCAATTCAACCATCACAACGAAGCAAATCTGAATATGAACAATAACCCTATGTACTGAGAATACAACCCGCAATATACCTTAAATCAGGCAGTAGCATAATCTGTGCAACATGACCTCTCACCTGGGATGCAGTCCTGTGAAGGACACTGAAAAACAGAACTGGAACACATGAACATGGAAAACAATGTTTGAGGAGCTAATATAGGGATCCTCCATGGGTGTCAAACCTACTAGTGCTGGTTCTGAATTTGTACTCTTATTTAATACAAATACTAAACTGGCTCAATAATCTAGCTACATACAGCTGCTGGCCCTTGTGGCTGTTGCTACTCTGAAGGAGGAAGAGGCATTTTGCCTGGCAAAGGCTGCATCTGGGTGTTGGGCGTGGGGCAGAGCTACAGGCTTTATGAGAGTAGTTCTGTCCCTGCCCTCTTCATTCTCACCTTGTGCTCAGCCTACCCTCCTGTCCTGTATACAGTGCAAGCTTTAGCTGGTCACCCCCTTGAGGGGCCAGGAAATAATGTTTTGCCCCTTTCGGATTGGCCATATGGCAGAGAAGTTTTTGCCTACCCTGTACTGTCGGTAGTGGATTGGGTAATTGGATCTGGAGGTGCTGTTGAAATAAATCTGGTCACTTTAGCTGTTGATAGGGTTGTGTTGGGGGATGAAATGTGGTTTGGCAAGCTTTATTTGGCACCCCCACCTTTGGGGTCAGAGGGTCTTGCCGGATCACCCCTCGGGTTATGTAGGCCAGGGCATGGAATGCAGACTGCCTTTGGGGACCACTCTGGATTGCTCCTCCTCTCAAGTTGTGTGGCTTGGGTGGGTTGAATCTCCAGGGTGATTACCTGCTTGCTGTGTTGGCCAGGTCTGAACCACATCAGGACGGCTTGTGCCAGCGGCGGGGTCGCTCACCTGTTGTATGGCAAGGGAGGGATCAGGATCAACCTCTGGCCTTGACCATGCCACAAGTTAGTTTGGTCCTTGCTGCTTGAAACATGTAAATAGTTTAATAAAGTGGCCCTTTAGATAACCCAACACCCGTGTCTGTCTCTTTCTTCTGACTGTGGGGGCAATTCAATTAATGCTCTTTTCTCTGTTGAGTTTTGAATTTGTTTCATTTGTTCCCTTCCCTCACTTGTTGTTTTAAATAAAATCAGTATTTGTTGTAAGAAAATACTTTATCTGGTCTCTTTCCATTTTGTGCTTCCTTATCTGATAGCATGCATATTTAGGGAAGAACCTGGGTAATGCGATAAAGGGTAGATAGCACCCTGACCTGTGGCACTAACTGCATGCAGTTCTGCCAGCTCTGCAGCCCTGCAAGACACAAGGAAGAAAGTGCTCTTATTCGTAACTAGCTTTCCATATTTTCCACATGTCTGTTCTTTGCATGGAGATGCAAAGCTGATTTAATAAGGAAAATATCACTTTTCCCCATTGAGAAGAACTTGTTTTCCTTGCCTTCTGCTCATATGAATTGACACAGTTCTCTGTCTAAAGGTTACGTATGTGCTTTACTCTATCTGTCCAACTAAGATGAAAATGTGTACTTTACTGATAACCTCCATGAAATGGCTTTATTGGCTGGTACATCCTGCTTGAAAGACTTATTAATCACCACCAAAGAGGGTGAACCTTTATCAGCAGAGGCATCTAGAATACTTTTCCTTATCAGCCCTGTCCTGAGGAGGGTATAAGTATTTTGGGTCCTGGTAAATTAATTAGAAACTTTGATATGTAATTAAAAATAAATAAACAGAGGAAATTGGGACAGTTTTATTGATGGCAAAGGTGAAAAATCGTTGGAAACGACTAACCCTTTTATTGGCTGCAGCTTGAGGGATATGGAGTAACTGACATTTAGCCATCCCTCCCGAAAGCTTCCAGAAGTGATACATATCACAGTTACCCCACACAAAGTGCTAAAGAGAGAAAGCAATGTAAAATTTTAGAAGAGGGAGGGAAGCCCTGTAAGAACTTGTGAAGAATCAAACCATAGTGTAGTAATACATGGAAGAGATGGTTATGAGTCTGGAGACCTTCAATTTCCTTCTTTTCAGATAAGCCATCAGTGTTGGAAGATATCACAGAAGAGAAATTCTTGGATTTCTTATTCACATTTCATGCTATGGAGTTTGCGGCTAAGGAAATGGATATTGTTCGGAGCCAAATACAATAATGGTGGACACATTTCATTTCTGCTCTATTCACTTATAAAATTCTGTAGTATTTAATTTGTTTGCATGGCTCTATTATTTTATGAGTGTTTTAATGTTGTTCACCACCCTGAGCCTTGTGTACTCAGGGGAGGGCAGTTTATTAATTTTTAAAATAAATAAACAAATTAATTAAATGGGTGTGGGAGGAAGTCTAACTTTTTAACAAGAGGAATATGTAGGAAAGAGGAACTGCACCATCCTGGACTCTCATCCATCAGTCTATTTCCTCAGCCTCTTTTCTACATTCTTGGCTCACTTCTAATACTAGGAAAAGGAGATAGAACAATTGATTAGGTAGGGAAAATAAGCCACCTCAGGGAAGGTGTTTTATCCTCTCACACCTTTGTCTTTCATGATTACATTAACACCCACACCATACCCTGCTTTATATGTAAAAGGGTCACACATACACAAGTTAATGGCCCCACCGCCTTTGGTTTGATCCTCACTTGATCTGATTAAAAAATTGGTTTATGCCCTGAAAGACAAATTATTCTCTTTAATGTGTGGAGTTGCTTGTTAATTTTGAGAGAAACCAGGAGAGATACTATGCAATGCTATGCTGAGTTACTCAGGTCTGAATGCACTGAAATCAATGGACTTAAATTAGAGTAACTGCATAAGGTTGCACTGAAAGCCAGGCAGAAAATATTTGGAGCATTTTAGACATTTCTTTTCATTGGGTTTGTTTAAAGCCAAATTTGGAGATAGTTCTTCACATTAAACATCTAAGGAATTTCCGGTTTATGGCGGCGTGCTAGCAGACTCACCTCCCGGACATCCCGGGGGTGAAGCTGTGCTCCAGCCAAAGAAGGGGGTGTGCAGGCTCGCAACCCCCCCCAGGGGCCCGGTGAAGGGACCCTGGCCATGGAACTTTTAAGATGTTGCCTCTTCAATGGCGGAATGCCGGAAAATTGAGGCGTCTCTTTGTTCCAACAGTTCTCGGTGCTGTGAGACCGAATGGACTTAGTGACGCTGACCAGGGCAAGCGCAGGAGATCGTGCGGCAGAAACGAAATGAAAGTGAGGTCGAACAACCAATTACGAATGTGAGTCAATTCCGAAGCATTTTGTAAAGGGAAAAAGATAGCTCCCCACCCCACCGAATGGAGAAAAAATGAGAAGGGAAGGGACACCTCCCATGCGCAAGAACTTTTGAGCGATTGGGGGGGGGAAGGAAAAAAATGCGAGGGAAACTGCCTAGAAGTACTTACCAAAATGAATCAAAGTGGTCAAGCACACATTCAGAGACTTTTTAAAAGATTCACGAAAGTAAACAAACGATAAAGATGGCGGGGAAGAAGGACAGAGAAAAACTTTTGAAAGCGAAAGGGTCTGAGAGCCCGAAACCGGAAGTTACCAGTGAGGTGGCAAAGTCTATAGTGGATTATATGCACCCTCTGCTGGAACTTCAAGGAACAGATGTCTATAGTGACTCAAAGCATTAGTGCACAACAAACCCAGATAAACTATTTGATACAAATAATGAAGCAAGATGCTGAGAAGGTAAAGGAAATGGCTGCATTTACACAGAAGGTGAAGAAGAAAGTGCAAAAGCTGGAAAGGAAACAAATCTCCATGGAAGATCAACTGTTGCAAGTCCAAGTGGAAAAGGCCAACATGATCCTTTGTTTCCAGGACATGCCAGAGAACAGAGGGGAGAATCTTAAAGAAGTGATGAGTGAACTGCTAGCCCCAGTGACAGAAATGAAGGCAGAATCGCTGCTTAACGACATGGATGTGGTCTGTAGATCATATTCAGGCTACATAAAGAAAAATAATCTGCCTGGGGAAATTGTGGTAAGTTTCTCGAAGAGGCATGTGAGGGATGCAATCCTGAAAGCAGTTGCTGAAACACCCCTGAAAGCTGGGGAAAATACCATCAGAACGCTAAAGGATATTCCATTTGAAGTAAGACAACGGAGAAAGAAGTACAAAGAACTTGTGCTTTTTCTTCAGACAAACTCAATTGGATATAAATGGCTGTTTCCAGAAGGCGTCACTTTCAAGATTAAAGATAAAAAAGAAAAGATTGACTCTGTTCAGAAAGCTCAAGAATTTCTAAGGGTTCAGCTGGGAAGGCCAGAGGATGGGAAAAAAGAAGAGGAAAGCAAGTCCAGTGGCGAGCTAGACTCTGGTTCTTCCGGAGAGGACTCTCTGTCAGAGCAAGGGGCAGCAGCCCCAAAAAGTCCTTACAAGTTGCGGAAGAGAAGGGGAAAGGAGAAGTAAAGGCTGAAGGACTCTGAATTGTGCCTTTGAGACTTTTGCTATGGGATGATCAGGGGTACTGTTTCTAGACAGTTAAATTTAAGCTTTAAAGGGAAAGTGTTATAAATGTTTGACTCAGTTTATAAAGGGATCAATGATGGGAAGACTTGATGTAACTAAGCTAGTTGGAGGATCTCCTCTCTTGGGCTTTTAGTTAATAGTGGGTTCTTTACTTTATCCCGTATATGTAGTTACCCCTCCCTTTTCTTCTGTTGTAGTTTTTGTAGTGATAAAAATTAATAAAAAATCCCTTCCGGGGGCTCAAAAAAATGAAGAAGGAATTTTGAGGTTCACTGAAAATGTTGATAAGATTAACTAAATCATTTATTATCTCTACTTGAAGCACGGATGTTTTAGTAGTAGCAGTTTTGATTCAGAACAGAACTAGCCCTCAGAATCCCTTGCCAACTTTATGTTTCTTTGATTCATACTACCGCCTGGGTAAGAACAGCTCCCTCCGTGTTTCTGTGGGGTGCAACCTGAATTTAAATTTTGTTTCACATGAGCATCGTAACAATCCACTGGTGGTGGTGGAAAGTGCTAGCCTGGGCCATCCAGGCCAGGGCAATGCAGGGCAATGTATCCAGGAAGAAACAGCAGATAAGCCTCACATATCAATCTTGCATAGTTTAATATCTGAGATTTAATCACATGGGGGGGCAAATACAACAACAGCAAAAAGACTCATCCCATTTTATAATACAATTGAAAGCTGCACTAGGATGTTGTTATGCTTTGGTCTAGCAATTTGTAATGTATACCAAACTACTGTCTGATATAATCCAAAAAATTAAAATATAGGAACTCTGAAAGCCAGTGAATCTAAAATACAGGGTGATGCAGGGGAAAATAAAATAATAATAATAATGATAACAACAACAACAACAACAACAATAATAAACTTCAGCAAAAAAGAGCACAAAACAATGACTAAAGACTCCCTCACCCATATCCATCTGTGCTAAAAGAGTAATGATCTCCAGCACTTGGATCATTTCCCCATCTCTGACAAGATCAGGTCTTTCCTCTCCCTGATGTAAGTGTCAGTAAGACTTTCAAATCAATAATTTTCTTTTGGACAAAAATAGCTAGTGAATGATAAACAGCTTTTCTGTCTCCTTGTGGTTCTCAGCCAAGGACATCCTTCTTCTGACCTAGTCAAAAGCTTCTAGAATGGGTTAGCTGGGAATTACATAGAGGAACTGAAGAAATGAGTGGGAGCTCACAAGGACGTGCAGGGGGAATATCCCACTATTTCCTTCTTTCCCTTCCTTGAAAGCCCCCATAACCTCTCATCCTTTCCTGCCTCCTCTGTTTTCCATCGACCAACCAATCTACCTTTATTTTCTCCCCCATCTTCAATTTTTAGGATTGCCAACTCTGGATTGGGAAATGCCTGGAGATTTTGGGGATGGAGTTTGAGGAGTATAGGATTTGGGGAGGTACTTTAGCAGGGCACAATGCCACACACAAACACACAAACAATACCTTTATTGGCATTGAGAGCACGAGACATCATGGAAATACAGCAGAATACTAAGATGTATCAGTCACACTTGACTATTCAAGCCTCATTTTCTGATTGCATAATATAAAACTTTTGCAACAGCCTCCATTATTTCACAATTAGAATTAAACAGAAGAAAGTGAACAATTGAGTCAACAGAATGCCAGCTCTTACCCTCTAGAAGTGGAGTAATAAAACGAGATTGAATATCCCTATAAAGGGGCAATGAAGTATGGTGTGTGTAGTGGATTCTGTATCTTTTAGATAACAAGGACAAAGTCTGTCTACATATGGTATCTGGCGGTACTTCCCTAAAAGCACCTCCGATGGCAGAACATTAAAGCGTGCAAGCATGTATGCTCTGCAATGGTGTGGGGCTGTTAAACTTTACAGATATTTCGCAGTAGAGCCTGTGTCAAAAGTGCCCAGCATACTTGAGGAGCATCTGCTGGCTGCACATTCCCTAAGTTCTTGCCTTTCGATGTTGAGAAATCTTTGTTTAATAATAGCATAGGCTTGTTTATCTGAAAAGGGGGCTAAATAATCCAGGGATATTCCCACTTCACTCTCTACAAAGGGTACAATGCCATAGAGTCCACCCTCCAAAGCAGCCCTTTTCTTCGACGGAACTGATCTCTGCAGTCTGGAAATCAATTGTAAAAGCAGGAGATCACCATGTCCTACTTGGAGGCTGGCAATCCTATCAGTTTTCTACCTGATCTTACTCCTGGTATCCTCTACCCAGGACTACTGTGACACAGTTGTGAAGTGCTAGTTGCTATGGCAGGCTATGGCAGGCCAGTTGCACAGTGGGGAACCTAAAAGGACTTGTAAAGGATACATATTTCCCTGTGTGTACTTCCCCCTGCTATTTCTTCTTTCTCTTTACCTGATAACCACATTATCCTCAACCTTCTTCCTTCTCTTCTTCCCACCCACCTGATAGCCCCCATACCCTCGACCTAGCTTCCTTCTCTCCTTCCCATCAGCCCTTCAATTTTCAGCTATATTTTATATATATATATATATTTTATAGACCACCTTTCTCCACAATGGGGACTTAAAGCCCCTACCTGGGGCCATATTAACCCATGGCTGGGCTCCTAGGCTTTCAGGTATTTCAGGGGCCCTCCGGTACTCTCCCCACTACAGCTGACAGCCTGACTCTGGTACAGTAGGTAATAGACTGTAGTACATAGTCCTATATCCATTTTGAAGGTCTCCTGAAGAATTCTATTCACAATTTTTAAATATATTTTTATTGTGTGGGTAGAGCTCTTCAGAAAAGTACATTTTGGGGGTATAATTGTTCAATACTGTACTATTTTGAAGTAATTTTTTATTATTTATTAAAATATATAATTTATGGATAATTGTTTTAATATAAGAGACAATTTGTTTCACTGCAATAAGGAAGCAGTCAATTATCTTATTAATAGAGGTTATATATTACAGGCTGTCTATGAAGAAAAAAATAACAGTGCTTCAGCAAAAAAGGAAAAGAAAAAAAGATGGGCTCCTAGGCCCTGCAGGGCCCATAGGCTTCAGCCTAGTCAGCCTTATGTATACTACAGCCCTGCTCTACCTCATTCTCCTCTCCTCTGTTCTGTCATCAGAATCACCCTGTAAACAGGGGCAAACTGGGAGTGAAAAACCATGGAAAAGAGCCCTACCCCCAAAGGGAGGAGAGGAGAAAAAGAGGCAGTCTGCCCCTGCCTCTCTCCCTCTCAAATGAATGGAAGGAAAGAGGAAGAGGCAGCCTGCCTAACCAGTTAGCCAGGTACTGCTTTCTTCACCTCAGGCAGGCCTCAAGTAGGCTAGCTGCTGTTTATCTGGTCTCACACATGCTGGGCAGTGCCCTAACCTTGGCCTTAGAATGCCTTAGGTACTGCCCTGTGCCTTGCTTTGTATGGGACAGCCTGTGCCAGGTGCTTAGTCTTGTGTGGGGATTGGCCAGGCTGGGCTCCAGCATCTCTCACTTTTCATGGGCCAAGCCAGGTACCACCACTTCCTGTATTGCCTCTTACATGGCACTCTGGCAGGCTTGGCTCTGTCTCCCCTGGATGCCACCTCTCCCACCATGTGGGGGGCTTGGGTGGGGTGGCTCAACTTTTTGCTAGAAGGCTGGCTGGTCTGGGGGAGGGAGGTAAAGCCATCAGCCCACCGGAAAGCATCCAGGTGCTCTTAATGGTCAATCTGGCCCTGCCTGTGAGGTAAATTAGACTGAGAATGTGTAGCTGGCCCAAGGTCACCCAGTGAGTTTCCAGGGCAGAATGGGATTTGAGGTTCTAGTCTGAAACTCTAACCATGACACCATACTGGGGTGGCTGTTGTTGAACATTTGCAAGCAGCCAGAGCTAGGTGAGTCATGCAAGTCAAGTAGTGTAAAGTTACCCAGATGAGTCCTTACTCAAATGTCAAAATAACCCTGGAAATGGCACTGTGCCCTCCCCCTGCATTTTACTGATAGAAACCAAACTCCCTCTTGTTGCTTAACAACAGCTACTGAGGCCATCCTTTTTTAAAGCTGCAGGGGCTCATTTTATCATTTGGGGGGTTATAACTCCCCCTTTCAATATTTCAGATTTTTCTGCAAACCTGTGGTGCTTTGGGGGTTTGGCGAAAGATCTGTCTTGGTCGTTCATGGGTCCAGACTGCAGATTTAGGTATCCTCAGGTTTGGCCAACTTCCCAGGTATAGTTAGAAGGCTATCAGATAATTGGGAGGTGTCCAGGTGCTCTTAATGGTCAATCTTGCCTTGTCTGTGAGGCAAATTAGGCTGAGAATTTGTAACTGGCCCAAAGTCACCCAGTGAGTTTCCAGGGAAGAATGGGGACTTGAGGTACTAGCCTGAAACTCTAATCACCACACCATGGGGTGCCTGTTGCTGTGCTGAACATTCTTTTATTTATTTATTTTATTTTATTTCATTTATACCCCGCCCTCCTAGCACGCGGGCTCAGGGTGGCTTACATAGGCACAACCGTGCAATAAGTTACCCAGTGGTTCCTCCTAGCCCTGATGAGTCCTTATGATGAGAGCCAGTTTGGGTAGTGAAGGGTGGGGTATAAATCCAATCTCCTCCTCCTCCTCCTCCTTCCCCCCTCAAAGGTCAAAACAGCCATTAAAGGGGCCCTGTACCCTACTCTGCCTTTTAGTGTCCCCTGCCTTTTACTGACAGAAACCAGGCCTGTTTGATATCAATTTCTTAAAGTTTCAGGTGATCCTTTTATCATTTTGGGGGGCCACACTCCAGCTTCCAGTTGTAAGTACATTGTCTGCTTTATTTAATTTGGGTTGTTTTTTTTAAGATTTCAAGTTTTTTCTACAAACCTAGGAGGTCCCCCAAGTTTGCAGAAAAATCTGTTTAGCAGCAGTGTGGCCCCGATCCACAGATTTACATATCCACAGATGGGGACCAGTCTTCACTATTATATATACAGATGTTTGTTCCACAAGCAATAGAAAAGCAACAGTAATAGTAGTAGCGGTAGGAGTAGCAGCAGTACATATGATATATCCATGTGTATGCAATATGTATAGAGAGGAGAGCAGGATAATATGTGCTGGTTTCCTGCCCATGGATGTTCAGCCTAATATTGTCCCATAGCCTAACTGTACTTATGTAGACTCCATCGGTGAGTTTAGGATCTCATTCATCGCAATCCTATACAGTTACTCCAGTTTAAGCCCACTGGTTTCTATTAGACTGAAGTAGACTGAATTGCATTGTTTGTCATGTGTACAAGGCTAGTAATAGAAGAAACTATACAGATTAAATACACTACATGTTACCTGATCAACATTTGGGTACCCACTTCCTTATAGCAGCATTCCACTTCAGAAGTGGTAGTAGATATAGGAAATTAAAGGGGAGACTGTCATAGGAAAGCAACTACAAAAAGAATCAATTAGAGCAAAATGACTATGTGAGGAGGCAAAATTAGGTACCTGAGTGACAGGTAAGCGTGGGAAAGAAAGATACAGTTGACATTCTCACTTGCCACTAGGTGGCACATTGTGTAGTGATGCTGATAAGTTTATGTTTCCCAACATTAGGGATGTTGCACAGAGCCACAGAAATAAACACAGGATTATGATGTGTGCATGAATTATTTGTTTGTTTTTCCTCTCGTAACAGTGCCCCTCTCTGCCCCTCAGTAACTCTCAGGCAGCTCATAAACAGATTAATATACCCCCCCCAAACTTAAAGTACACCTAAACTTTTGGTGATATTTTGTATCTGTTTCCTAGAGCAATTCTTAAATGATATTGCCAACTTGTGTGCAGTATATGAGAGAAAGGTGAGTAAAGGAAATTTTTTTGGGGGGAGGGAGGAAAAATGTTCATATGGAGCGACTTCAGAGATTTTAACCACTGAACTTGGAGTGACGAGATACAGTTCTGTCACCATGGTAACTGGGTAACAGGCCTCTGCTGAGCTGAAACTGTCATTCACATTAAATTGGGCTGAATCATCTGTCTTGGTTACTGACATGGATAGGACATGGCTCACATAGTTCATGGAGAAATGATAATACATAACAGCTTAAACTTTGGGTCACATGGATGGAACCATCCCAAGCCCTTTTTTACTTGAGGTAAAAATCCAAATGTTGGCTCTATCACAGTGAAAATGCAATAATAAATCGCTAACAATAATCTGCTTTTTAATAGCAACCTGATTGAAGTAGCTGTCTCAGTCTGCCTAATGACAGAATGCCCTGCTTATGGTATATCAGCTTCACGCACCGGTTTCTGAATGTTGAGTGATGATGTTTGCTCTTGGCTTATATTTTCTCTTCCTGTCAGGAGATCAGAAGGCAATTTTCCTTATTGCCCTCTATTGAATACTTTCTGAGAGAAATTGCTAGGTCAAGCTTCATTCCTGTAGCTCATTCAGCCTTGTTCCCTTCCACAGTGACACCATTTATGCTAGTGAAAATGAATGTCAAACTATGTAACAAACCTTGCTGGATTGATATTCCTAATGATTGCAGTGGATGGAGAATGGATACAGTAGTAGTAAAGGGTTGTTGCAGATAAACATAGAATGTGTGCGGGCGGGGGTACATAATATTCTTGTTGGGCATCATGTTGTAGTAATGGAAACAGAGGGTGGTGAAGTCAGCACTCTGCAAATGTGCATGCCCTTATTCGCCAGTAGGCAAAAACCTGATGATGCTGACTTCATTGCCTCCTTTTCATGAAATAATTCCATTGCCCTCCCTCATTTGACATTCTTTTTGAGGGTGGATTATCCTGTTGCAAAGAAAATATTCACCTCCAGTGCTATACACAGAGAATCCACCACTTCTTGAGAAGAGGAACATTTCTGAGATCATTGGGCTCTACATATCATCCTGAAGTGTGGATTGCCTCTCTTAAAATGACTTCTACAGCTACTTTAGGGAAATTATTCCTAGCACAGTCCAGAATACTACCATCCTTTACAAGGCTCAAGAAGGAGAGGACCAGATGTTCCAGTTTTCCTCTCATAAAGGAACCAATCCCAGTAATGTGGTGAGTGAAATCCTGTGTGTTAAGAGAGGAAAACGTCAGCTGTATGAGGAGCTCAATGTAATCCCATCCCTCTCTTGTCAAAAGAAGGAGTGGATTATGCTCAATGTATGGATGCATTTTCTCACTCCTAAAATGGCTTGGCAAGTGTTTTGCTGGAAGGCAGGTGTGATGTTTTGATTTTGTAGTAAAATGTAATGGGGGGGGGGTCTTTCAGAGAAAACTTCACACTCTCTGAAATGGCATCTTTTGACTACCAAACACAAACCTTGAGAACACTCAGCTCATACCTAACCTAAATGCATTTGCTTGTAAATTCACCGCAGTCAGGCATTTCACTTCCATGGTGTGCTATAGAACATTGTGCTGCTCTAACTCAGAAGTACTTACAGAACACATCACTACATTCACACTAGGCTTTAAAATGTCAAATTCAATTTATATGATTCTTTAAAATGCTTAAAAACAAGACAGTTTGGCCTGTATCCCTCTGTAGCAGTCAGAATCTTACTACCAGGAACTTTGTTTTCTAACATCTGGGCTCAAAGTATGCTAGCAGAATTGGCTGCTGATTCATGATTGTCCATTGATTATCAAGTGTTATCATTATGATTTACTGACAGGCTACTGACATCTTATTAAACATTATCTTATTGCCCTTGAAATCACAGCTTTCCATTGCCAGATATCTGTATGGCTTTCTCTATTAAAGGCAGAGAGACAGGCAGGCAGGAAAATGGGACAGAAAGAAGGACATTTCTTGTCATTAGTGACTTTAAGAACAAAGGAATCTGAACAAAAATCACTGTAGTCCAGCATTCCGTTTCCAGCAGCAGCCAGACAAATATACCTGGAAACTCATGTGCAGAGTATAAAGATGATGGTCATTCTCCCCCTGCCCCCCCCCCAATCCTGTATGGTTAGAGTTACTCTGGCTCTGAAAATTCAAGATCAATTTAGTGATTATGATCTTATCAATAGATGCATCCTCTATTAATTTGTCTCCTGCTAGGAGGTTCCAGGTCCTTGGGAGATAAAATTTGCTGTGACCAGGGCGAGATCCTTCTCAGTGGCGGCCCCAACCTGGTGGAACGAGCTCCCGGAGGAGATCAGGGCCCTGCGGGACCTTATGCAGTTCTGCAGGGCCTGCAAGACGGAGCTCTTCCACCAGGCTTTCATATAGGGGCCACCGCTGCCACCACCACCAACGGAGGCAATACCATCGAGATTTGGGATCGCCCTGGGATGCTCAGCCATACATTGTGCGGCATGAACAACATGGGATTAGAACGATCTGCTGGACAGTGGTACCCCAAATGGGGCTGACTGGAAGATGCCACCATAACATCTAAGACCATCTTGTCTACTGAAGCACTTTTTACTGTTATTATTGATATATTGTTATAGTTATGATTTTAATGTTTATTGGTTTTATATATGGGCGTTAGCCGCCCTGAGCCCGCTTGCGGGGAGGTCAGGACAAAAACACCTAAAATAAACAAATAAATAAATAAATAAATAAATAAATATTCTTGAAGGTAAGTGGTCTACAATAGAAATCAGGAACCCCATGTTGCTGGATGGTGCTACTTTGAATAACGTGTGAATGATTAAATATTGGCATGTTTATTTATTTTAAAAGTCTGAGCTCTAGCTTTCTTAGCAAGAAGGCCAAAGATTTCTCTGCTCCTAAAATTTGATCACATGCTTTAATCTCAAACACAGTGATGAAATAATGACAGTGGCTGTTGAGCCCTGTGTTGTATAATGATGAGAATGTTGGACTGGAAAGATTTGCATTCAAATCTCCATTTGACCCACAAAGCTCACTGAATAGTCTTAGGTTGGTCGTTGTCTCTTACCTACCTCACAGGAATGTTTAGAGTAAAAATATCCCATGTATTACACACCCCTGAATTACCTGGAGAAATGAAGCAATAAAAACATACAGAATAAGTTAACAGTGCACCACCATCCACACCCCTAGTTCCCAAAAGGCAAAAAAAAACCCCACATAAGAACAAACCAAGAACTCTGATATATATCTGATTCATATAATCCAGCATCCTATTTGCCACAGTGTTCAAAAGATGCATCAGAAGGCCCATAGCAGGGGCATAGAGGCCCAAGTTTCCAGCTGCTGCTGCCGCCCAGAAACTGGCAATTGTAAGTATACTGCCTCTGAATGAAAAGGTTCCATTTAACTAACTGATAATTACATCCTATCCTTCTAATCTACTGAAATCAATGGACTAGAAAGTTACAATACTGTTTACTAGGAATATACAGATAGCGACTAACCTCTGATGAATTTATTCTCTCTCTCTCTCTTTTTTAAAAACCCCCTAAGGGGAGTTTTTTATTTTTTCCCCACAAAACTACAAACTATAACTGAAAATATAGGAAGAGAAACTACATCTAAGGAGAAAGAAAAGAAACCCACTAATAACTAAAACCCCAAGAGCAGGAGATCAATACATCAGCTTATCTCAATGTTAATCTAAAATGCTAGTATTACATTGAACATAGTCAGTTATGCTAAGTTATTTATCTTTTAACCATCCATTTATCTCTTAAATGAAACCCTAAGAGCATCCCAAAGTTATCACTAAATTTTCAGGCACAATTCAGAGTCCTTTAGCCTTTATTTTCTCATATCTTTTCTTATCCTCAATTTATATGGACCTTTGGGGGCTGCTGCCCCCTCTTCAGAGAGAGAGAGTCCTCGTCAGAAGACACCAAGCCTAACTCACCATCTGATTTGCTTTCTTCTTCTTCCTTCTTGTCCTCCACTGGTTCCCCCAGCTGTGTTCTCAGAAACTCACGTGCTTTAGGAACAGAGTCAATCTTTTATTTTTTTATCGTGGAGCTTTAAAATGATGAATTCTGGAATTAACCATCTATAACTGATGCCGTTTGTCTTTATATTTCTTTCTCTTCTGTCTTATTTCAAATGGAATGTCTTTAAGCCATAGTTCTGATAAGAGCTGTTCTTGAAAAAGAGCAGTTTCTGTCAAGAGCTCTCTCAGCCCCGCCTACCTCACAGGGCATCTGTTGTGGGGAGGGGAAGGGAAAGGAGTTTGTAAACCACTCTGAGACACCTTTGGGTAGTGAAGGGCTTCTTCTTCTTCTTCTTCTTATCTCTCTGATCGTTTTTGGATCCTGCTATAGCTCTTTATGAATTATGCAAAAGTTGCTTTGTGCCCATTGAATCTGTTCAAGAAGCACTGTAAGAGAAAAATGCTGTTTCAAAGGGTAGTATTCCTAATGGCTCTTGCCTTGAACTCTTCTTGCCTTCGGACGCTGTGTGAGGACCCTGCCCCCTCCTCCAGCCAAGGTTCCGTTGGAATGTAGGGTCCCCCTTTTATTTTGTAATTAGTTGTTTTAATAGGCACCCCCTTTTAGAGCCTAAGTGCCAGGGGTTCTGAAACTTGGGGAGTCTCATAAAGGTACGGCTATAGCCATGACACTGGAAAATCCCAGGAAAGAAGAGGAAGGGTGTGCTGGAATTAAAAGTGATTAACTACAACACCCCCCCTTATCTCTGCGGCATATCTTGCTCAAGAACAAAACACTTTTCAACACTGGAGACATCATCAAATATCTCAGAGGTGTCTTCCCAGCCCAAGGAAGTTGCTATTTCATGAACCAATGCCTGGTTTCTCTTTTTCCTTTTTTACTCAATCAAGAAGGGCACTTAAGTCACTAATTTACACTCCATCTTATTTCAGGAGCTATCTTAATTCACCCAAACTGTTGTGCTCATGGAGATTTGACTCACAATAGCTTAATCAAGGAATTTTCCGTACTTTTCCCCTCCAAAGTTTGACAGCAATTAACTTTGAACCAGACAGTGAGATTCAAAGTTTTTTTCTTGACACAACCCAAGGCCAGGATGCCCCAAATTCCACTTACCCTGGGGAGCTTCTATCCATAAAAGAAAGAGCCCATGCCATGGCTAATGATTCCTCAGGTCAGAATTCTGGTTTCCTG
>NW_015163648.1:265730-268974 GCF_001447785.1 Gekko japonicus | reverse complement strand
GAATCCCTGCTGCATTTTACTGGCCTTTTCTCCTTGCTTAGTCAGCTCCTTGCTCTGCTCCTTGGACTTTTGGTGTGATTGCCCTGGACCTCTCCAGACCTCAAGGCCAGGATTTCAGGTCATATGTCTCTTCAATAAACTTCCCAATTTCCTCCCTCCTATCTTTTATAAGTGTACCCTCTTGGTGGTGTGTGTGTGTGGTTACATAGGTAATTAGTTCTCAGGTGCCCAGTGTAGGCTCTTTGCATTTTTATTCTTTATTTTGTATACAATAAAATTGTTTGTGTTTACAATCACTCTCTCACTCTCTTTCTGCATAATTTTATTTTGCGGTACCCCAGTACTGGGATCCACCTTGGTATACACAGACTTACAAGGATCTGCATTATTCCATTCTGGAATCCTTTTAAAGCTAATTCCCCCCCTTTGGGGGGGGGTCTATTTTGGGTAACAACTGTGTCAGCTAGCCAAGAAATTGGGGTTTACCTAGGAAATCATATGGGTTCTAATAGATCACAAGTGATAAGAGGTATGCTAATATTCTTCATTGGGCAGAAACTAGCAGTTTTGGTGGAGGTAGAGATTTTCTGTTGTGATCCCTATGAGTGATCAGTAAACAGATTTCTCCCCCCCCTTTTTGGGGGGGGGGTACTTTTACACCTCTGATTATGTGCCTGTGCCTAGAAGTCATTATGACCTCTGGCAACTCCTATTAAGGCATGGAGGACATTCAGAGAAGTAGCCTGATAGCCTGCCTCTGCCTCCTGGCCTTGGTAATCAAACAGATTTCTTGATGTGATGATGTCACCAAGGGCAAAGTGAGATCTATACAAATGAGTGAGCAAGATGTGCTAAAGCTGCCTCCAAAGGAGAGGTGCTTTTGGCATTACTAAAAATATTTGCACACATAAAAAATGGTTTCCACCATCACTATGTGGAAGAGCTTTTTGACAATGCTGAAGTGGGCTGATAATATGTGAACTAGCATTTCATCCCAATTCCACAGCGTGGCAATGTACTCTTGAACCAAGAGAGAGTGCAGACATAACTTAGCAGAATCCAGCATGTTTTCTTGTCCCACAGGCTGAGCCCAATTTTACACTGCCTTCACAATATGAATGACATACACACCTACTTCTATACGGAATACTGATTTCCTTTTCATTTACCCATTGGCTTCCTCACATGTAGGCTGCCTACTTGTCTCTCATTTATATGTAGTTCCACTTTCTCCAAGCAACCCCAGCAGAGAGAAGAAATTATTTAATTATTTATTTAACAAAACTTATATCACAACCTTCTGCCCTCACAAGGCTGCCGATGTTGCTGAAAAATTAAAACATACATAATAAAATAAAATTTTAAAACATTAAAACCAACCCCCACATCATTAAAACAATTAAAACTAGATTTAAAATACACACAAAGACATAAAGGCAGTAATTAAAACATTGGTGTTAGCCAAACTGCTTTATCTACAGCAGATGGCAAACTAAATTTAATATGGGTTCCTTCCAAAGTTTACAGAGGTCCAGTCCACCCCAAGAATGTCCCAGTGAGAGAGACGAGACTAGTGAATTCAAAACAATTTGTCTCTTACTGAAGAATTTCAAAATCACATACACACAAAACAGAATCTCACACACATACAATCAAGTTCCTTTAGGAGTACAGAAATGGAAAAATAGTTCCTTTTTACTTAGGAGGTAGGAAGGTATTGTTCATACTCATCTGTTCCTGGAGCCTTGTCTGTTGCAATGAAGAAATGAGGGATAAGAAAATAGAACCTAGGGGTATTTCTAAGTCACACTGCCAGAACCAGCCAGCAAGTATGGACCTCTTTGGGTGCAGTCCAAGAGATCAAGAATAGACAAAGGGTTGTTGGATAGCAAGCTGGACTTTAGGGGATAAAAGCAGACAGAGGATGATGAAGGGATTGCGGCTAGCAAAGACCCAACACATGGTCTTCGCTTTTTATAGGTGAATCTTTGGGGTGGGTGGCAACCTTGCCAAGCTGGAAACCCACCTACCTGTAAATCCGTCCCATGACTACAACCATTGGTGTGTGTAGTAAGGGTGTCTACTTTAGGGGTTTGGCCAATATTTGAAACTCTAGACTCTAACTCATGGTTAGGTGTGAAGTCTTGGCGTCAGGACCTTCCTTGATGTGCAGATAGATCTCGGCTTTCCCAGGCAATCAAAGCAGCGTCTGCCAGGAAATGGCAATTCAGATGTAGATCAGATCCATGTATTGCGTGACATCAAGTCCTCTAGTAATGGGGGATTGCTTGTCTTTAATCTGTGGTTTCTGCTAACAATGGCAAAATGTGCTTCTTTTTCCCTAAGGCTAGGAGCTTGTGTTTGCAAGCTTCATTAACATGAAAAGCAGGCAGGTGCCTTCTATGTGAAACCTCTCACAACAGGTGATTCAAATAGTGTTCCCTAAGCCTAGGGTGTATGTGGATGCACAGTCCATGTGGTGTGTCAGCAAATATAACTCCATAAAAAACAAATATCAATCCATTTCTCAACATTGGGCAGGAAAGAGGGAGACCTGTGTTGGCTAATGGAAGGGAAGGAGGAAACCCCGCAGTGCCTCCTCACTAGGGTCATTACCAGTATGCAAAAAAAAAAGAAGTGGGCACAGTTTTAAAACAAACCCACAGATCCTCTGGTAACCTTCACAAATAGCACTTCAGAGGTTTATTCAACAACAATTTCTGGCTAATCAAAGTAGCCAAACATAGGGTATAAGCATGGAACTTAGGTAATGCAGTTAAAAGTAAGAATTGAGAGACCCCCAAGTCTCTTACAGTCTTTTTGTAGTTTGATTGGCTCTCTGTGCTGCTGTGGCTGTTCTTGGGGTTCCCAAATGAGAAGCAAATTTGACATGGCTAAAAAATATTGACACACATGCTAAAAATATTTGTAATAATTTCGTAGGGCTCACAGGGTGTCTGTTGTGGGGAGGGGAAGGGGAAGGAGTTCGCAGGCTGCTCTGAGACTCCGAGTGAAGGGCAGGGTATAAATCCAATCTCCTCCTCCTCCTCCTCCTCCTCCTCCTCCTCCTCCTCCTCCTCTTCTTCTTCTTTTTCTTTGCTACAGGTCTCCAGAGGCTGCAGCACCATTCTATGCTGCTTTTGCACAAAACACACCTCCTTCTCAGATGGCTTTCTTCTCCCTTTCTCCTCAGAAGTCTTTACTACTCCTTTTCCTCAGAAAATCTCTCTCTTTTATTCTCTCC